>NW_025831156.1:0-1480 GCF_002878395.1 Capsicum annuum | reverse complement strand
AATAGATGTGATGGCTCCAACGGCCAAGTATTGTATATACATATATATGTGTGCTCGAGCTTATACAGGTGATTATTTCCTTTTATATGCGACATGATGCTGTCCGAATTTCGGGTTGTCATAGAGGTATGCATGGGAAGTATAAGGTTATGAGATGGTTGTCCCGGACCTCCTCGGTTACGGGTGCCAGTCCGCCCCAATAGGATTTTAGGCGTGGCAATAATACTATTTCTTCTATTTCAATTTAAGTGATACTGATATAATTTCAAAAGTTAATTTATGCGGTAGTAATATAATTTCGATAGTCAATGAAATGTTTTATGTTGACGTATTGTTTTGTGTCTATTTTATGAAATATTATTAATTTTCTAATGCGGTCGTAATAATTAATTAGGGGTGATATAATAAAATCATGAATGAAGCAGTGAAGAACTCGTATCTTAAATGACTTATAATAACTAATTAGAAGTGATATGATAAAATTACTTTAAAAAATACTTGTGTAAAAAGCATAAATAGGCATCATATAAGACATCAAGTTAATTAAAAAATCAAAAGTTAATTTATTATTTTTTGTCAATTTATATTTTTTATTAAATATTATAATTTTTTAATACTTAAATAACCTATAGTAATTAATTTGGGGTAATATAATCAAATTACGATTGAAGCAGTTGAAGCAGGAAACACAAGTAGGCATGTCGATTGTTTTATATTTTTATTTAATATTATCAATTTTTAAATACTTAAATAGATTATAGTAATTAATTAGATGTAATATAATAAAATTATGATTGAAGCAACTGAAACAAGCAGCTTCGACATGCCTTCTTATTGACACTTATTATATATAGTAATATATATATTGATTATTGATTATTTTAGAGTAAAATCAACAACAAATCAAATAACTATTGATTTTTAAAATTTAAAATCAAATCAAATTAAACCTAATCAAATATTTGTATTTTTAATCAATTTGATCTGATTCACAATAACCAAATCATGAACTCCCCTAGTTGTGGGTTTGAATTTTGGTAAAAAAAATAGTAGTAAGTGCAGTAACATAATTTGGTACTTTCATTAAAAAAGAGAATTCTGTCATTCTTCGCCATTTTATGTGCACTCTTTTGTTTCAAATTAACAAAAGATTTAGTTCAAAAATAATTTTCTTGGAATATTTATTCCTCTCTCTGTCCATTTTATGTAATATATTTTTTCTTTTTAGCACACCCGACAAAGAATATTACTTTATCATAATTAAAAATAATTTATTTTTAAATTTTTTTGCTAAATGAATTACAGACACATAAGTATCTAAAAATATTTTAGACCACAAATTTTATAAGTCTTTATTTTTTCTTATGTACTGTGTCAAGTTAAAAGATGTCACATAAAATAAAATGAAGTAAACACTTTATAATTTAAAACTAAAATTAATAATTATTTTTAATTATATGTTTAATGACACAACATTTAA
>NW_025831155.1:0-1780 GCF_002878395.1 Capsicum annuum | reverse complement strand
CTCTCTCTCCTCCACTAAAGTTAACGTTCACCTAACAAGTGTCTTTTCCGATCGACTAGCCAGCGCCGGCGCCGGCAAAGGTAAGTTACCCTCTTTGCCTTTCTCCCTCAAGCTCTCTCTCTCTCCCTCTCTCTCTCCATAGCTCTTCCGAGCTACCCCTCTCTCTCCTTCTCCCTTCTTTGCTTTTTAGTGGTAGATATCACCGGCGAGACTAGGATCGGCTCCGGCGGCGGTCATCAAAACACAGATCCGGTAAAGCACAATAGACGCTTCAGCGATGGCAACATCCGACGACAGCTTTCCGGCAATGCTGTTTTCACCAACCAACTCCGATAACAAAAATGACGGTACCATAAGCACGCAGGATTACCCCAGTGACATCTAAACTTTGATATTTAGATATTTGCACTAGTTAATATTTTTACTGTTTCATTTGTACTGTTTTGTTTCCTGTGAGTATACTTGTGACTGCCTACTGTTTCCCTATTGCTTTCATACTGCTTTTATGTTTTCATGTTTTCCTATTATTTCCCTATTTTGTTGTCTTTCGGTCTATTAGTTTGAGGCTCTGTTTGGACTTGGTTTCAGTTCTTAAGTGGTGGATGTAGGGGTTGATGGTGGAAAAGGGTCATGTCTGAGGGGTAAAGAGAGGAAGACAGGGGTAGATGTGTGGTCTAGGTCGAGTGTTAGGGCTGGTGCGGTGAGGGGTGGTAGAGGGAGGCAAGAGTAGATAGATTGAGAGTAGGATCTTGGAATATAGGTACCCTTCAGGGTAAGTCAGTATAATTGGTGAAGATTCTTAAGAGGAGGAAAATTAATATTGCGTGTGTCCAGAAGACCAAATAGGTAGGGTCTAAGGCTAAGGATGTGGATGGTTACAAGCTTTGGTACTCTGGAAGCGAGGGGCGTAGGAATGGAGTTGGCATCTTTGTAGATGAAAAGTTTAGAGGGCAGGTAGTGGAGGTTAAAAGAATTGGTGATAGGCTGATGACTATTAAGTTGGTCTTAGGGGGGTTTACCCTGAACGTATGTAGTGTGTATGCACCGCAGGTGGGCCTAGAGGGGGAGGAGAAAATGCAGTTTTGGGAGTTTTTGGATGAGGTGGTGAGAGGCGTGCCTAGCTCGGAGAAGATCGTTGTACCAGGGGATTTCAATGGGCACATCGGGGCGATACCGGGAGGCTTTGGTGATGTGCATAGTGGTTTTGGTTATGGGGTGAGAAATGAAGAGGGAGCTGCTCTGTTGGATTTTGTGAGGTCCTTTGGGCTGGTGGTGGTGAATTCGAGTTTTTCAAAGAAGGACGATCACCTCACCTTTCGAAATGTGATAGTCAAGACCCAAATTGACTTTTTGCTGCTTAGGAAAGGGGATAGGGTGTTGTGTAAGGACTGTAAGGTATTTTCGAGTGAGAATCTTTCGACTCCGTATAGGCTCTTGGCGATGGACTTAGATATTAAAAAGGATAAGAAGAATAGGGGTGCAGACGGTAGACCGAGAATTAAGTAAGGTAGCTTGACGTCGGTAAATGCACGAGAGATAGGAGAGAAGTTGGCGGGCATGGAGGTGTGGGAGGGTAGGGGAGACGTAGATGGTATGTGGGATATGGCGGCTAGGTGCATCAAGAAGACTACTACTGAGGTGTTGGGTGTGTCTAGGGGTAGGGCCGGTCACCATCGGGGGGATTGGTGGTGGAATGAAGAAGTTAAAAAGAAAATGAAGACTAAGAAGGAGGCGTATGCTAAGTTGGTTGAGAGTAAGGATGAATAAGAGAAACGAGTAA
>NW_025831154.1:0-2214 GCF_002878395.1 Capsicum annuum | reverse complement strand
ATCATTAAATATGTAAGAGCATAATTAAAATATGGGAAAACCATAATCAAGAATTTATAGCCAAAACCCCAATACATATTTGAAAACCCCAAAACCATAAAACACTATGCCATGAAAATAATTTACAAAATATGTCTTTAGTTGGAACTAATAATGAGGAAAGAGTAAATGCCTTAATTGAGAAGATAATGAAGCGAAATCACCGATACAAGCCCCAAATTAATCCTTAAGATGAAACCTTAGCCTCTTTTGCCCAAGAACTTTAAAGATGATTGAAGACTATTTTCTAAGTGTTAATGAATAGAATAATGGGGAAAATAACCTCCCAAGTGTGTTAAAAGTTGTGGTGACTTATTAGGTTAATGGGAAATTATCCAGATTGCCCTCACTTAAACTGCATAAAATCCCATTGTAGGGTACGACTACCTCATACGAATCATACCCCCTATACGAGTGGTACCCACCACTCATACCCAAGGCCTCCCCATTGGACCAAACACTATCCAAGGTACGACTCATACAAACCAATTCGTATCTAAGTATATGACTAGTACCCTTAACCCGTACCCCTAGCAGAATAAAATCACAAGAGGTTTGAACACTTTCCACCATACGAGTCCGTGGTATGACTCATACCTTGGCTTAAGGCTCATGGTGATCCACTCGTACTCAGATCCAACCTTGTCACTAAGTATAAGATTAAGTAAAGTAACCAAACAATCTGTATCCACCGATACGATTCATACCACCCAATTCATATCTATTCCAAGAACCAAATTCAATCCAACATCCATCATTAGTCATCTTACGACCAACCCATACCACTTATACCCCAGTGTATAACTCATTCCCCATAGTCGTAACTTGTCTAGAGACCAAAAATCTAAGAAATTTTCTAAATGTCAAAAACCTAAGGTATTATACGCTGGGACCCTTTCAGCAGGAAGCGCTGAACCCATATATTCCATGGGTACCTTTAGGATGGAGCGAGCCACCTAGTCCAGGTTAATGATTTTAAAACTCTAATGTTCATTACCCTTACCCTATCCTGGCATCTTATAAATGCATATATAAATATATGCATATAGTTTTGACTAATTTTGGATATGACACTATTTTTTCACTTTCCCTGAGTTACATGCCAGTGCTTATCCTACTAACTATCTTTGGACACAACATTGTTTCATGATGTAGGGTTCGAAGATATTTCTATTTCTCTTGTGCAGGGTTAGGTGGATTAGCATGTCTGTCCAGTTGCTGTGAAGTGTTGAGCCACCATCCTTCGAAAGGCCTTATCATTTCATAAATATTTCTTTATTGACTCATTACTTTGGGATTATTTTTTTGTCATAGTCAAGGGAAATTCTGATTTTAGAGGCTATTATAGACAGATGTGGATTGGTTGGTTATTTTTTAGACTCTTAGTTTCATTTAGTTATTCATTCATCTTCTTATTAATATTTAAATAGCTTCCACATTGTTATTATTATTTTTGTACTCATGAGGTTGGGCGATGGGGGTGGTCTGTCACACTTCAAATCCTATTGGGGCGGAATGGCACCCGTAGCTGAGCAGGCCCAGGAGAACCAACTCATAACCTTATACTTCCCATGCATACCTCCATGACAACTCGAAATTCGAACAGCATCATGTCGTATATAAAAGGAAATAATACCCTGTGTAAGCTCGAGCACACATATATATGTATATACAATACTTGGCCGTTGGAGCCATCACGTCTATTAACAAAACACCACCTTGACTGTACATTAGGTCTACAAAGCCTCAAGATAATACACAGAGTTTAACTAAGGTCGGGACACATCCCTCCATATAACTAACTTCTATACAATACCAAAAGTGACTGGATATGACACAAAAAGCCCCGAAGCAAACTAGAGCTCACCAAAAGTAGCTGGATATCCTGGCTCCTACTTGTGTGGTGTATGAGCTGAGGTACCTATGCCTGCAGCATGAAATGCAGGTCCCCTATGGGGGACGTCAGTATGAAATATGTACTGAGTATATAAAGCTGTAGATAATCACATATGATATAGGAGCTCAATTGAAATCAGAAACAAGTGAATAAATTGTAATAGAAGTGGACCATACTTACTAGAACTTGTGACAACCTGTACATTGTATTTATTCAATCACTTTACCTTCGTTCTTATCATCCTTGTAATCATTAGTGACTGTATTGTGACCATTAGG
>NW_025831153.1:0-3498 GCF_002878395.1 Capsicum annuum | reverse complement strand
TGGAAATTTATATTACAATTGTACATTTTGAACTCTTAAATGATATTATTGCTTTGGTCATGAGGCCTTCCCCTAGAAAATTGAACTCTTATATATATATATATATATATATATATGAATGCATGAACTTGATGAAATTGAAAGTTGAATTGAGAGCATCAATTATTGGAAATCCCTCTCTCATTTAAAGATTTCTTGTTTTCGTAAGCCTTGATTATTTGAATGTATTTTGAGAAGCATGATTTCAAATGCCTTGATGGTTTTGATTTTGATGAGAGGGGTGTTTTACATGTTGATAAATGCTGAAAATTTATATCGAAAGAATTGCATGTTTTTGCTAAAAATACACGACCACCACATGTTTGTTGGAAGTGTTGAAAAGATGAGAATCTTTGCATGGTTTTGAATTATGTTTGAAATATGAAATCTCTTATACTTGTTTGAATGCCTTGGTGGTCTAAACATTATTTTAAGTGAAAGAATCTTGCATGATTCCTTATGGCTCAGATATACGACTTGGAAGTCATGGTATAACGATACCAATTCAGATAATACCATAGCAGATTTATAACAGATTAAAGATACATATTTCATTTTAGATTTTTAGATTTTGAACGTTTCGAACAAATTAAAAATGGGCACTAAGAGAGTTAGATGGTTACCCAAAGAAGGAACGAGTTCAGAGAATTCATTGCCTGAAACTGTGTTTTGCTGATACAGGTATATTATTATTGTACGTTGGCGTCGGCTCTGGGGCATAGAAGATTCAGATACTCCAACCCTTGAGGCACTCTTGGGTTGGGAGCTTGACTGCCGAGTTAAGGGCAGATCCCATATAGCCCGTGGGGTAGCAGATATGTAGGGTATACCACCTAGCTAAGAAGTAATACAAAGCATAGAGCTGCATTGAAATGAAATGTTTTAAGATTATTAGAGATTGCTCATGTATTTTAAACTATATCATGCATGATGTTTCAGGACTTGATCTAATCTATTTTATATAAATAAATGCATTATTTTTGATTGCTCTACGTACCAGTACATTTGTATTGACCCCTATATTTCAGGATTTTAAAACTCAGTCTAGGGGTCCCGCTAAACCGTAGAAGTGTCAGACAGCAGTGTGCAGTTGGTGAGCCTTCTTTTTTTTTGGAAGGCCTGTTCTAGAGAATTTATTATTACATTTTGTTTTGGATCCGAATGGGGGCCTTGTCCCAGCTTTGTTTTAGATTTATGATGGATCTTGTGATGTTAGAGATTTCGCAGATGGGCGTCATATGTCTAGAATATTCAGAGCTTCTTTTCAAATTGTTCAAGTTTATGAGTTTGACCATGGTACCGTTTTGTATTGTTTTTTGCAAATTTTTTTATACTATATGAATATTGTGCAAGATTAACAGATTTAGAAGAGCTCCTGGGCCTTCATGGTTCGGGATGCTCGTTACAGCCAGGGCTTTGGCTCAGGTTGTGACACATAACTATGAAGGCTTGAGAGAACCAATCCATAACCTTGTACTTATCATGCATGTAACTATAATAATCAAAGGTTTTTCCATACATGGATATAATATATTGATGAGAAATAAACAACAAGCCCAAAACTATAAATACCAGACTTGGCCATTGGGGCCATAACATCTAAAAGATAAGACACTATCATGCTTAGCTTTACATTGGTCTACAAAGCCTCTAAAATTTACGCAGACACTTAGTTAAGGACGGGACAAACCCCCACCATAATCTTAACTTTTATGCAGTACCAAAATATATAAAATAAACTCAGAAAGCCCCGAATCAATCTGGAGCTCACCAATAGCTGCTGGATATCCTAGGCTCCTACCGAGAAGGTGTATTAGCTGAAGCAGCTATGCTTGCAGCACGAAATTCAGGTCCCCCATAAGGGGCATCAAGTAACCACACATGATATAGAAGCTTAATGGAAATCAGATACAAGTGTACAAATAGTGCTAGTAGACCACCTTTATATATACTTGTAGGGTTAGGTACATTACATTATTTTCTTCATTTTTACTTTTCTTACTTCATAATCTTTGTAAGACATATGATACAAATGACCAGCTGCTCAGTGGTAAATAGACAAATCGGGATCGACCCATGCTAGGATTACACCCTTGAGCTACCACCCATATATAAACATTGGGATTGACCTATGCTAGGCTTACGCCCCTAAGTTGCCACCCGTTCAATTCAAATTGCATTACTTAGTTTATTTAGCCTTTGAGATTGTTAATTTGGTGGCCATAACATTATGGTACCTTGGAACAAAAAACTACTAGTAAGGGACATAAATGGGAACTTAATGCAACAACAATAAGGTAGGGCGCTATTGACACACACATGAAGTGTTTAGGAGTTAAAAATAACACATGGGTCTTATTTGACTAAACAGAGAACTCCTAAGCTTTTCTAGTGAAAATAAACGTGCAGGCCTAATAATAAAGCATGCATTGAGGTGTTTTAACATGTTAGAGAGCGGGAACAAGGTCATAGGCTACATGGGATATCATATGCTTCTATTATGTATCACTTGCTATAGGATAACTTTGAAAGCTTACTTGATGGGACAAGTGTCCGATTTCATGCCAAAGAGTACAAAATAGAGTATGCCTTAGATACCTGGTCATATAACTCTGATATTAACCCAATTTAATTTTACTTTAGGATTGCTTATTTACAATAAATTATATGGTAAAACTAGTATTAGTAACTAACCGACACATTGGGCTACTTAACTTCACCAAAACAGTAGCCGGGTAGTATACCCTTAATTTATCAATCAAGAGTGTTAGTTTAATCCTTTTCTCTCCCAATTACATCCACATACCATACCGACTCTTATAAGATTTCTCAAAACAACTTGGGCTTTATTACCCCCTCCAAAAAATACAAAAAATAGATTGGGCAATAAACATATACAACAGTTAGTTCTGTGGTGTACCACCACACCCTTCTTTTATATTTCAATATAAACTAGTCACACCTTTTCCAAACATCAACCCGATAGTGTCCAACATATATACATAAAACAGTCCACAAAACAACCCCAACTTACCTTTGTCGTAGCAACCAAATACTAAAATCATCATCCCTTGAGTTCTCAATAACAACACATCCATAATTTTTTTCCAAAATTCATCTATTAGGAGGACAAAATGGAGTAGTCACCTTACCTCAATTTTTTGCAACTTGTATTTTTAATTTGAACTCTTCAAGAGTTTGAACTTTCCTTCACACTTTAAATCAAAGAAGAAAATAGATTTCTCTTAATAACAAAGAAAAGTGAGCATGTAGCTTATTTTATTGTCACGCCTCAAATCCTATTGGGGCGGACTGGCACCCATAACGGAGGAGGCCTGGGAGAACCAGCTCATAACCTTATACTTCCTATGCATACCTCTATGACAACCCAAAATTCGGATAGCATCATGTCGCATATAAAAGGAAATAATCACCTGTATAAGCTCGAGCACACATATA
>NW_025831152.1:0-2226 GCF_002878395.1 Capsicum annuum | reverse complement strand
ATGGGAAAAATTATGCCTTTTTAGGGTTATAAGTCATGGAAGGTGAAGGAAAAGACCAAAATACCCTTACGAAATAATTTCCCAGTTGCTAAATCATATCTGATGACCTTCGTGATAGGGAGTCATAATTGTGATAAGATATCATGAATGTCATCACTTAGGAGCTGGTTTTTGCCTAAGGCTGACGACCTTCATGATAAGACGTCACAAATGTGATAAGCTATCATGAATGTCATCACTTAGGAGCTGGTTTCTGCCTAAGGCTGATGACCTTCGTGATAGGGCATCAAAAATGTGATAGGCTATCACAAATGTCGTCACTTAGAATCTGGTTTTTCCCTAAGGATGACGACCTTCGTGATAGGGTATCACAAATGTGATAGGCTATCACGACTGTCGTCACATTGTTTCCAGCCTAACATGCTGGAGTAAAATTGGCATAAATCTTTGCTCCGATGTTGGATTTAGGAGAAATTGGTATCATTGGAAAGATAATTCAAAGATATTTCATTTGATATGTAGTAATCCACCCAGTTCGTCATATACAACGAGTTATGGTTAATTGAAGTTGACCAAAGTTTTGACGCTCACTAAAACTTGAACGATAGGAAAGGTTTCAACTTGTACTTGAGTTAGGGGACCTCTATGATCTAAATTCATTCTCAAATAGATTCCCACACTACATAGTTGATTAACACACTAAATTTATATAGGATTTGAGGCTTTTGAAGCAACCACGCATAAGAATGACAGATTTTTATTCTAGTCCAAAATATGGGTTATTACAATATCTCCCCTTGGGAACATTCGTCCTCAAATGATGACTGCTTGAGAGGGGAGAAAAGATAAAATGATGCATATTTAGCATGAATGACTGATCATGATTTCATGGTTGACATGACTGAAAACTGAGCGTATCATACTGTACATGCATATCTGATACTTGGGTAGCTGATTTATAAATGTAGAACTGAGTGTTACGATAAACTGAGTTTCTCAAACTGAGAATGCATATCTGATGCATAACTAATAAGTTGAATCCATGCATATCTGATGCATGAGTATATGACTGGCATGATATGTGAATGCATGACTAAAAGTATTGATAAGATGACCACATATATTTGATGCATAAATACATAACTGAACTGACTCACGAACATGCGACTGAACATACAATGGTAAAGGCACTAATATTGAACTGAAACATGAGAACATGACTGATTCTGCTACGTGACATATGGACTGAACATCATGAATTGAACTGAACCTCTGAATACTTGACTTACTGATGAGGTCTAACTTGAAGGTCAACTTATGATTACCCTCTATTCTAGACTGAATTCGTTATGCAAGAAGAAATTGAAGGATTTAAGGCATAAGAGCATTAAGAGAAAGTGGGGTGTCTCCCCCTTGGGACACTATGTCCTTCTAAAAATGCTTACCTTATGAAGATACTGGGTGATGCACAGGGTATCTACGAACTAGATTATAACTAAACTTTGGGAGTCTGAAACTAATGCATGATGCATGAGATAAATTGAACTTGCAAATACTAGGAGGTTCTACCTTGAACTAGTTACATTCTCTGAGATTTTGGATAGCATGAATAGATGCAAGGATGAGAAATCAAGCTATACAAATCTGACTGCTCACTGGCACGACATGAATACTAAAAGAAGGGAAATTGTTCCTAAAATATCTCATAGCCTCTTTTACATAGGTGTGGTGCACAACACACGTATGTACAAGACTCTACTAGATGTGGCTTTCAGACTTTCTAGGACTCTATTAAACCTTAGGCTTTGATACCAAGTTTGTAACACCTTAATTTTCTGAACCAAAATGCTACACAGTGCTCATGACCCAGAAGGACCATAAGCTAACCCATGACTGTTATCTGTAACTGTATACTACATAATATACCATAAAATACGAAAACATGAACATGAAAGGCCATAAGGTTCGAACTGAATAAATGTCTGATAATAAAATATTTAAAAAAGGTATAACAATACCAAAATAAGTTATAAATATTAAAAATAATGAGATCTGAATATCTAATCTGACATCTAGTCTGAAAGCCTTTAACTAAACTGAATAAGAAGTTGAAGGAACATTAAATCCATCTAGCAACTGAATAGTAAATATAGCAATAATCATATCATCCTCGAATAAGAAGGACTCACTGCAAACTCTGAACACTGGAATGCTACTGCTGGTCTG
>NW_025831151.1:0-1248 GCF_002878395.1 Capsicum annuum | reverse complement strand
TGGGGTTTAAGTTTTCTAGAGGCGTAGGTTATCACCTTGCCTCGCTAAATCAAAACACAACCTAGAACAATCTGGAAGCATCAAAATAAACCAAAAAACTATCTGAACCCTCTGGTAGAGTTAATACTAGGCCAGAAGTAAGTCGAATCTTCAATTCCTGAAAACTCTTTTTGGAAGAATCTGACCACTAAAACATGACTCTCTTCTGAGTCATTCTGTACATGGGAGAAGCAATAGAGGAAAATATATCCACAACCCATCTATAGTAACCTGCTAAACCCAAGAAACTCTTGATATATGATGGAGAGATAGGTTTACGCCAGTTTCTCACTACTTTGGTCTTTTGATGATAAACTTTAATCCCATCATTGGAAATGGTGTGACAAAAGAAAGATACCAATATCAACCAGAATTCACACTCGCTGAACTTAGTAAATAACTAATAATTTCTAAGGGTCTGCGAAAAGATCCTCAAATAGTCCGCATGATCACCTTCTGTAACACCCCACATTTCAGACTAGAATGAAAATTTGTCATTCATATACGTAGATGTTCCAAAAGCCTCGAATCCTATGTAAATTTAGTGTGTTAATCAATTATGTAGTGTGGGAATCTATTTGAGCATGAACTTAGATCATAGAGGTCCCCTAACTCAAAGACAAGTTGAAAGCTTTTCTATCGTTCAAGTTTTAGTGAGCGTTAAAACTTACGTCAAATTCAATCGACCATAACTCATTGTATATATAGAATAAGAGGACCTATAATATGTAAAATGAAATCTCTTTGAATTAACTTTCCAACGATACTAATTTCTCCCAAATTCGAAACCAGATCAAAAAGTTATACCCATTTTACTCCAGCATGTCAGCCTGGAAAACTGAGTGACGACATTCGTGATAACTTATCACAAGTGTGACGACTTATCACAAATGTCGTCAGGCTTAGGCATAAATCCATTAATTCCATCCCCCCAGTGATGACATTTGTGATAACTTATCACAAGTCTGACGGCCTATCACAAATGTCGTCAGCCTTAGATTTTCAGCAACTGGGAAGCAGTTTAGTAAGGGTATTTTGGTCTTTTTCCTTCACCTCCCACGACTTAAAACCCTCAAGGGACGTAAATTTCTCCTATTTTTCTTTAGTTAAATATCTCAAAAACCCTCTATTATAATTTCAACCACAAGATTAGGGTTTTTATTAAAATCATCTCCCAAAACCAAGATTCAAGCCCTTTTTCCAAGATAA
>NW_025831150.1:0-1118 GCF_002878395.1 Capsicum annuum | reverse complement strand
AAACATATTATGCATGGAGTCTAAAAATATAGGCGCGACAAGTACTTTTAGGAATACCTGTAAATATAGGATTATAAATTACTTGAATATAATGAATAAAAGTTTTCAAAGAAGCAAAAGTGAAGAGGCAAACAACCCACAACTATCATTTTCGCTATTTATTTTCGGTCCTTCATTTTATTATAATTCTTAACTAATTATCCAGTTGTTGGGTTCAGTCTAGTTTGTGCTAGCCCACCAAAAGCCTTACCACCTTGTGCAATACTTAACTGTAATACACCGAAAAAACTTTTCGTTGAAATTTTATGCGTAAATGTGTCGGGATCCTATCTTCGAGAATGATTTATAATTTTTTTGTGTGTCATTTTTTGGATTTCGACCCATCATTTCGTAGAGCATCGAATAAGATTTTCAACGATATGTGGATCACCCAAAACGGACACTCGAGCGATGAGTTATGACCATTCCGATCAAACTACGACCATTCCAATCGATCTGTGAACAGTAAAATGTGCAGGAAAAAAATACTGCAGCCAGGCAATTTTTTTTTGTCAACTTCAAATGATCATAACTCCTTGTACATAATGAACTGTGTGAGCTGCTATATATCAACGGAAAGCCCTGAGAGTCTTCTTTCCAATTAAATTAGTTTCATCCAATTTGGACATTGGAGTAAAACATTATGGCCAATTTAATTCAGCCTATCAGATAGATCATTGAAGGGCAGATTTGACATTAATTGATTTTTAAAGGTATTTTGGTCATTTCCCATTATGGTAACCCTCTATACATACCCCTTTTGAGCTGAGAATTGTCATTCATTTTCTTTCATTTCTCTTATATCTCTCTCTCAAAATATATGCATATATATATATATATAGAAGAAGAGGAGTTAGGGTTAGGGTTCCAATTGGGGGAAAATCGATTCAAGGCTTCGCTCTGCGAATTGCTTTCGTCAATCTCTTTGGCTATGAAATCTAAGGTATGCAAGTGTTTATCTATGGGCTCCTTTCGTCCATAGAGCCCACAAATCCTTTTTCAAAGGCTCAAGATACATGTGTATATATATATATATGATTATACTTTCTAAATTTTCATTGTGTATGTGTGTAGTATTT
>NW_025831149.1:0-1636 GCF_002878395.1 Capsicum annuum | reverse complement strand
CATGTTTTCATGACTTAATAGTGCTTAAATGACAAGCCCATATTCTACTTTTTATGATTCCACATGAACTCCATGTTATTGTTGTGTGTTATTATTGTGATATGGAATGAGCATGATATTTAAGCAACGAAAGTATATACATGTTATGCGCATCCCTTTCCATGTATAAGATGTTGAGAACGAAGTATAGTATGAAATCCCCTACTTATGATACTACGAATTGTGGACTTTATTCTTATGATCAAGTCAGTCATGTGTGTCAGTTTCCTTTCATAGAGTCTTGGGGGTGCTTGTACCTGAAATAATATAGTTGTGTCAGTTTCCTTTCATAGAGTCTTGGGGGTGCTTGTACCTGAAATAATATAGTTGTGTGCCTAGTGCCATGTCATGTTATCACGATACTCTTAGCTAAGCCATGGTCTATTGAATTCAGTTAGGAAAACTCAAAAATCTCAGCAGTCTCAGTAATTCAGTAACCTCAGTACTCAGTAATCTTAGTGATCTCAGTAACAACAAAATTCCTAGCGATCTTAGTAATTTCAATACTCTCAGTCAGTCCTCATAACTCAGTATGTTCCTTCAGTCAAAGGAACTTAGTAAACTTAGTTTAGCTCCGCTAAACAATACCACTAGTATCAGTTCAGTTAATCAGTATTAGTTTAGCTAATCAGTTCGGTTCAGTTAATCAGTTTAGCTTAGTCATCCAGTTTAGTTTCTTTCATATGGGATTAGGATTCAGCACCAAGTGAGCCTAGGGATGGGGACTCAACCGCTAGAAAGGCTGGAGATCCTTAGAAGTAATCCCTAAGTTCCAAAACTACGTAGCCAGTGTAGGTACGAGATGTCACCCGTTAGATAGGACAGGTATACTCAAGGGTCACCCATTAGCACATTTATATGTATAGGACTGATCCTAGGAGTCGCCCACTAGATTAGGAGTGACTCTACAACACTTGTCTTTACTGGTGGTGTAGTACTAACAGACTTCCAGTCAGGGCAGAGATTGGACCCCAGTTAGCTTAGCATGAGGGATGTTGGTTAGATGAATACATCCCACAGTTTCAGTTATAGATTCAGGATTATCAGATACAGTCAACTCAGTTCAGTAGTACAAATTCAGTACTGTTAGAGACAGTCAATCCTTATCATTATAAATAGACTTCAAGATCACCCATTAGACATGACTGATCTCAAATATAGTTAATTAGTATCAGAATCATCAAATTTAAAGATCACCCACTAGATAGGACTGATCTCAAATTCAGTTGCTCCATATAAAATGAAACTCAGATAGTTCCATCAGAACTCAGACTGTTAAATACAGTTGCTCAGTAGTAGTTACATCGATTATGTCGATCATCACAGTTATATTGGTTATATCAGTTGTCATACCTTACGTTATCAGTATTTAGTTTCAGGACTGTTAGACACAGTCAATCGGACCAGTTCTTCATAATTCAAACTGTCAGAAATAGTCATTCATCTATTCAGTATCTCAGTATCCATAAAGTCATGTCGTCAGTATTTAGACTCAGTAGTCAGTATCAGCATGAGTTCAGTTATAGTTTCTTATGCATAAATGTATTCTCACATTTATATTAGTCAGCATTTTTCATGAATATAACCCTTTGTATTT
>NW_025831148.1:0-5290 GCF_002878395.1 Capsicum annuum | reverse complement strand
GTTTGAGTCAATTCCCAAAGTTGTAAGTCCTACCCCACTTCAATTGTTGTTTGAGCCTCATGTCATCCTTTCTTTCTAACCCTATCGAAAAGACAAGGTACAACCAAAGAAATACCTTCAGATCAATCTTTGAGAATGTTAAGGCTAAGCATGCAAGGGATGTGATGATGCATTTTGGGAACTACTTGTCTTCCTCAGCATAAGGAAATAGGAGAGAAATAAAAATGAGAGATTCTTATTGGTGAAAACCCTCACGGGCACCATAAGGCGATGGTAAGTTGAGAAAGATAAAAATGAGAGAGTCTTATCGGTGAAAACCCTCACGGGCACTGTAAGACGACTGTGAGTTGAGAAAAATGAAAATAAGAGTCTCATTGGTGAAAAAACCCTCACAGATACCATAAGACAATGGTGAAATAAGAAAAAGAAAATGAGAGAGGCTTGTTGGTAAAAGCCCTTCAAGGTGTCAATTGACCTAAATAAACAACTCATTTTCATGGCCATTAACTCAACAACAATTGGTAGAAAGTTTGGATGGAAAGATCAGGCAGCTTAATCCAAAATGCATGGCATAATCATTAGAGTTGACTGTCATTTCTAGATAAATATTTCATTTCTTTATTTCAAATAGAGACATTCATTGTCTGTTCTTTCTTCTTTTGTTTTTATTTTATTTTCTTGAGTCAGTTGTCTAAATAAAAGTCATCGTCATTTTTTTCTTGTCTTTAAGTCAAGTCCATATCAAAACAAGTGAGAAAAGATTTCAAAACTGGCTACCAGCTTCTTCAATTGTGCAAAGCAAGACAAAAAGCCAACACATGAAATAGACATGATTGTGAGCCAAAATAAGACATGCAAAAATTTTTGTCAACTGACAAGTCTGGCAATTCATGGAAATACCAACGTTCAAAGGGTTTATCTGAGAAGCACGACAAAGCAGAGATATTATGTTTGTTTCAGAGTCACTCTTAATAATCTGAGTTTGGGTCAATGATGCAGCAAGTCAGTGACATATGCTAATGGTCGAAAGCACGGTTAAATATGACGAAGGCAAGAGCAATTGCCGCAAAAGCTAAAGCCACAAACTATCCACCATGTTTTTAAACTCACAAGTTTTCTTTGTATGAAACAGGAACACATGTTACATTAAGATCAAGGATTTCGGAGCCTAAACATCAAAGACTGTAATTTCTCACTTCTACAAATGCAAGAGGCAATGTTGTTGCACAAGTTTGGTAATCAAAACCATGGTAAAAATCATAATTCAAGATCTCTAGGAGACACACTTCCTTGTCAAGGAGACGTATTTCCTAGGAAAATTCAAGTGACATTTATAAGGAGACGCACTTCCTTTTTTGGATAATTCAAGCAGCATTTGTAGAGAGACGCACTTCCATATTTGGGCAATTCAAGCAACATTTGTAGGGAAATGCACTTCTTTATTTGGTAATTCAAGCGGTACTTGTAAGGAGACGCAATTCTTTGTTTGGTAATTCAAGCGATATTTGTAAGGAGATGTACTTCCTTGTTTGGGCAATTCAAGCAATATTTGTAAGGATACGTACTTCCTTGTTTGAAAAATTCAAGCAACATTTGTAACAAGATGCACTTTCTTGTTTGGGTAATTCAAGCAGCATTATTAAGGAGACACACTTCCTTGTTTTGGTAATTTAAGCGGCATTGGTAAGGAGACGCACCTCCTTGTTTTGGTAATTTAAGAGGCATTGGTAAGGAGACGCACTTTCCTATTTGGGTATTTCTAGCAAAATTTGTAAGGAGACGCACTTCCTTGTTTGGGTAATTCAAGCAGCATTGGTAAGAAGACACACTTTCTTATTTTGGTAATTTAAGCAGCATTGGTAAGGAGACGCACTTCCTTGTTTTGGTAATTCAATAGGCATTGGTAAGGAGACCCACTTTCCTGTTTGGGTATTTCTAGCAACATTTGTAAGTAGATACATTTCTTTGCTTAGGTAATTCAAGCAGCATTTGTAAGAAGACGCACTTCCTTGTTTGAGTAATTCAACCGGCATTTGTAAGGAGATTCAGTTCCTTGTTTTGGTAATTCAAGCAATATTTGTAAGGAGACGCACTTCCTTGTTTGGGTAATTCAAGCAACATCTGTAAGGATATGCACTTACTTATTTGGGTAATTCAAGCGGCATTTGTAAGGAGACGCACTTTCTTATTTGGTAACTCAAGAAACATTGGAGACCACCTGAAGCACAAGGCAAATAAATGGAAAGTCAAGCAACAAGGTGAAATAATTGAAAATCAAGCAACAAGTTGAAGAAATTGCAAGTCAGGAACCCGCCTTAAAAATAGGGTGATGAAACTTAAGTCAAGAGTTCAAAAGAAGCTGCATAGATAGGATTTTGTAATTTAATTTATGTTCTAACTTGTAATTTTCATTTTTGATGTAATGACAGATCCGCAGACCAAAACCACGGCAAGGCCTCACTCGACTCTCCAACTCGGTATAGTCCCTCTTCTTCCAACCATTTGAGATACCTGTGACATGATTCCCTCGTAACTTCAGTATGTGGGATGTCCTAAATCAAGACTTGGTCCCTCTCCTTCCTTCTGTTTCATTCTTTTTGAATAATGATCAGGACAAAATTTTGTCTCATTGTCTACTTCTTTGTCTGAAAACACTTTGGGTTTACATTCAAAGGAGGCATGATGTAGACACCTAATTTTTTCCCTTCCCGATATCATTTTTACTTATTTTTACCTTATCCTACCGTGTACCTTCAACCATATAATTATACCCCACAAAAAGACAAAAAATAACAAAATTATAACAACCTACCCAATCAAGAATAGCCATTTTTCACATTATTCTAACCAACTTACACCTCACCTACCCTACCTCTACCCCACCTACCCTACCTCACTACCCCACCCTCACCTCACTGGAATGGAATTCCATTCACAATATACTCCTTCACTGAAATCACACACCGGAGGGACCTCACTAGACACTCACCTCTCTTAATGATTTTCCATGGACAAAAATTCATAGACAATACACCACTAACACCTCATAATACATGATCGGGGAACCTCAGCATATATACACAGAGTTCATATTCCATTAACGGACACCATCCCACTCACAAAAGCCACCATACGCACCTCACTGATATTTAGGATAACTGGGATAGAAGAGAGAGTGGAAGGGAGAAATCGAGAGAATCGGGGAAAGAGGGAACCAAGAGAGAAAATGGGCAGAAGGAATTGAGGAAGAAAGGTCAGTTCTGTATTCGGTTTACTGTTCCAGTGACGGTTTCGCCGGAAACGCATCAAAACATCACCAAACCTGGTATAAATAACCAAAAAAAGGGCTATAGGATGGCGTCTGAACTTTGAATCCATTAATACCCCAAGATCGGCGTCAAATCAGTCCGTTAATCAGCCTTTTCTGACGAATCTGGCCGGAAAGAATGTTTTCTCAGTTTTTGCGGGGACTATCTCGGGTCGTTCGGTCTTCTTTTCGGGTTTGGATTGAGTTGGAGTTGGTTCGAATTGAGGTTCCGAATCAAAGTTCTTAGGCGCGAATTATGTCCTTTCATTGAAGTATTATTGAATTTCGAAATCTTCGAATTGAGATCCAATCTTATCCCTTCTTTTATTTCATTATTTATTATATTTGAATGCATCGAATGGCACGTTATTTGTTGCTTGATCTGTGTTGGTATTGAATATTTGCTTGTTTTAAATCGTGGTTGGTTCCCTTGAGTATGGATCATATCGTGAAATGATGTCTCGTTTGAGAATTAAAATTGGTTGTTTTGGGGGCGGAAATTGAAAATCAATAAGAGTGAATATTGTAGTATTTTGATTCATTGTTTATGTTGAACGTTGATAGTATCATGTTTAGGCCGAAACTAGTAGGCAAATTCTAGGCTTTGGGATAGGCAACTCATAGGATTTTAATCATCAAACGTTCAAATATTTATGTTTGAGTGATTTTCTTCATTTTTATCATTTTTTTATTAAATGTATTCATTTAGTCGGGGAATGCCCCGTGGCTCATTGTATTTATTCACCGGGGAATGCCCCGACGTATCATGTTAGCGGAAGATGATCGTGATGAAGGCCCGAGGCGTCGGGTAGAGCGTAGTTAGGATTAGCCTAGAATAGAGTAGGTTTATATTTCTGTATTTTTTTATTTTATTTCGGGACTGTATAATTGGACTGAACACTAAATTTTGGATTGTTTTGTTTTGCTTTGCTTGATTGATTGTTTTGCATGCTTTGTGTGGTTTATACATTCGTAGTGTTTAAATAAGTCGGTATGCTCCACCAAGAGACAGTGGTCGAACCACGGGATCGAGGGGTGCCTAACACCTTCCCCTCCGTCAACAGAATTCATTAACCGGAATCTCTATTCGCAAACCAGTTTTAAAGAGTCAAATCGTTTTGAAAAGGATTTTCTAAAGGTGACTTGGCGCACCCGATTATGCCAACTGGCGACTCTGAGTTTTGATTGTTAAAAGTCCTTTTCGAAACAAATCTTCATCTTTGTCACTTTAATAATAAAAACTCTTTCGAAACTTAAAATGAATCTTTTTGGTTAAAAAAGGGGGTGTGACAATGAATACCCAACCAATTCAAGGATTGTGTTGGATTGGTAATTATTCATTCATCCTTAATTAGAGATATGGGATTCGACTTTCCATAGGCACAAAGCTCCAATAAAGATACCGAACACCATAAGAGAAAAATATTTTGTACAGTGACGGTGCACAAAATTTAAATTCAAAGAAATAAGTGAATGTATACCCATATATATCTCTCCCCTCTCTCTCTTCTATTTGATTTATACGGGCCAAACTTACCCTAGCAAGTACAAAAAAAAAAATCTAAAAAAACTTCTACCAATATCGTGGAGGCCGTCTATTAATGTTAATCAGCTAATAATATATATTTGACTGTCATTTTATTCTTTGAATTTTGATCAGTCGTTTGCTATAAATAGGTGAAGGAGGATAGACACTCCTTACCCAAAAAAGAAAACAAAGCAACTAATCCATAATGGCAGCTCACAAAGAAGTTAGTTTCCTTACATACCTACTTGTTCTTGGTAAGATTTTCCTTTCTCCTTTTTCTCTTTAATTATTATTTCTTTATCGTTTGTAGGTATCATACACAAGTAGTGCCATGTCGTTTTTCCTTAATATATATGACTTATATTTGTTGCAGGATTAATGTTTCTACTTGTAAGTGCGTCGACCAAGCATGATCATGATGATGATGATGATGATCACGATCACGATCACGATCA
>NW_025831147.1:0-1230 GCF_002878395.1 Capsicum annuum | reverse complement strand
AATTATATTTTTCTGCCTAGTCCATGTGTTGGGACAAGCATGAACTCAGTAGAATATGTGGCCTTTGACAAGCTGCGGATATTTATTTTGTGAAGTGTATTGAGAATCAGTTAGAGGTGAAACATGAGGTGAGGCTGGGGCGTTGAATATATTTTCTTCACTGCCGTTATAGTCTCTAGGGGCATACATAGCTATTGTAATATGTTAGGGGCATTACTTATGCTGCCGTAATATATTAGGGGCTTGTACATGCTGCCGTAGTAGACTTTTGGGGCATTATATATGCTGTCGTGGACTTGTCGGGGTGCTAGGCCGATCACCTTCACCGCCGTTTATGACAAGTTATGAGAGTGGATTGAGTCGAGATATAGAGTGACATTTTTGAACTTCCTTTTGGATCTTATTAACATTATCTTATGAGAGATATTATGTACATATTATTTGTGTATCTTGTATTTTCTAACACTTGTTCCAAGGGTATTAAAGTAGCGAGTCGATGATCTTACTGGGTTATATATTTATATATAGCTCACTCTTTACTTGCATACGTGCAGACACGGTTGCAGAGAGAGGGGCTCGTGGCTGACTGTATTTACGTGTGGATTCTATCTTTAAGGTGAGCCTTCGCATTATTCGTGAAGGCTGTTATTCATCTCTAGTTATTTTAGCTTATATTTCAGTTCTTTGGGTTTGTAGGCCCAAAGTTGGACTTATGTAATTCTGTTTAGATGCTCCATGAACTCAGTGTGGGATTTGGGTTAAAAATTTGTTATTTAAACTATTGTAGTTTTCATAAATCGCTATGCGATATCTTGTTGGATAATTATTCTGCGTTAATCATTATTTCGTACACATAGTGTTGTGTGTGTTTTCATTTCAGTGTTTGTAGATAGGGGGAATGAATAGAAAAATTGGTTCTCCTGGCAAACGATGTTGTTGGGAGCCAGTCTCGCCTAGGGGTTATTTTGGGGCGTGACACTATCGGATATCCCTTTCTTCGTTGTTCATATTGTATAGTCGTTCCTTCGCCTTGTATATTACAATATATCTTTCTTTCGCTCTTTATCTGTATACTAACCTGGGATATACGGTATAGCTTTGGCATATATTGAATGTAGCTGGAATAAGATACTTCACCTTGATACTTCCTTAGTCTTATTATGTTAGACTCTTGGACAAGAATAGGATAGTTGTCCCTTGTTATTCTCATTGACTTATTACATGATTTAT
>NW_025831146.1:0-1429 GCF_002878395.1 Capsicum annuum | reverse complement strand
CCTTAATTGAAGATCTTGAAGGTTCTTGGTGGTTTTCTTGAATTTGAGCTTCAATCTTTGAAGGGCTAGGGTTTGTTCTTGACAGAAAATGGTTTTAAACTGAGAGAATTTAAATAAAAGATGACCAAATGTTCTTTTGTGGGCTTTAATCCCGTGTTTTTCATAGATTGGGGCCATGGAAAAAGACTAAACTATCCTTAGAAAATTAAATTTTTTAGCAAAATCCCAATTTTGATGTTTACAGCTGAGCGGTATTGGTTCCACCACTATAGACACTGCCGAGCGGGGTAATAGAAGTGACCTACTATTTTGGACAATCCCAATTTTGAGGTTTACCACTGAGTGGTATTGGTTCCACCACTATAGGCACTTTCGAGTGGTGTAATTGTGGTGACCTAGTGTTTCACATGAAAAATTCCATAACTTTTCACTCGAGTATTAGATTTAGCCAAAATTGGTATTGCTGGAAAGCTGATTTGATTATCTACAATTTGATGGGTCTTAATCTTCCAAATTACATATATAAATCAAGTTATACTCATTCAAATATGACCTTTATGAAATCCAACATCAAAACTTGGTCGATTCAAAATCTCTTTGCTCGCATTACTCTAAGTGACTCTTATGAACATGTTTTACAGATCACAAGCTCTCTTCTCACTAGGCTAATGGTCATAAGACTTGCACCCACATATGACTTACGGGATTCGAGGTTTTCGTACGTAGGAACAATGGTTCATTTTCTAGCTTAGAGCATACGGGATATTAAAAAGTCACGATCAGTTATTAAAATTAAATAACTATTCTTTTACGATTATAAATTATGTTTATCATTTATTCCATTATTATTTATTTAAGAACCATTTTTTATATTAAATAATTGAAAAATCATGACTTTTCACCCTCCTAATAACAATAACCTTTTTTTATTAAAAGCTGCTTATTGTAACATATGATCCATCTGTCGTCATAGATTAACCATCTGTTGCAACATATGGTTCATCCATTGCCACGTACGCTCAATTCCTACCTCCAACCACCGACATGTTGAGAATAAGGAATAGAAAGAGTGAAAATTAAATATTAAATAAGAATGAAAAATTTAAAGTCGACCAAACATAGATTTTTGAATCCATTAAATACAAATATATACACTAGAAAAAACATATCCTTAGGTAGATCCGATATTAAAAAAGAAAATGCGTATGCTAAAAGAAAAAACATAACCTAATTATTACTACTACTACTACTACTACTATTATTATTATTATTAGTGGTAGTAGTATTTTGATAACGCTCAATCTACAGCTCTCGTGGGAGTGTAAAGCGGTCGTTAGCAAATATAGAACCCAACCTGGGTTGGGTATCGATCCCACAGAGAATAGCTTGTTGGCCAAGCTATTCTCTGTGGGATCGATACCCAACCCAG
>NW_025831145.1:0-1104 GCF_002878395.1 Capsicum annuum | reverse complement strand
AGATTAATTTTAGCTAGTTGATTACAACTTAAAATACTGTCTATTTTCTATACATGCAATAAATCTTCATCTCATAAATTAGTGCTTATATGAATTAAATATCATTGCAACCTAGTTCATTGCAGAGAGATATAAACTCTATTTTTCTTTTGACAAAACTACAATTTGTGTTATCGATGTATGAATTATACACTAGTTACATATAACATATAATGATTATACTGGATAAAATTTATGAAAAATTAAATCAAAATATTTCTTATTACAAGATTTATTAGATTGATATTGTAATACCCCGCATGTTTCTAAGCTATGAAGTGAATAAGTATTCCTACGTATAAAATCTCCTATCCTGTGATTCATACTTGATTACATGACTTACAATGAATATGCTAGTGATAGGATAGCTTATAATGCATTAAGCATGTTCATATGGGTCACTTAAGGTAATACAAGCTAAGAGTTTTTGAATCCATCAAGTTTTAATGTTTGATTTTGCAAGGGTCATCTTTTGAATGAGTATAACTTGATGTTAATGTGGTATTTTGGCTGATACCAAATTTTAGAGAATCGAATTAGCTTTCCAACGATACCAATTTTGCCTTAATCCAATACCCGAGCAAAACGTTATGCCCATTTTCGTGAGAGACAGTAAGCATAGGCGATTGGTTAGGCGCCACCCAACCCAAGCATAGGCAATTGGTTAGGCGCCGCCCAACCTAGCTTAGGCAATCACCCTAAGTTAGTTCCAGGTGCCAAAAACACTCCGTTTTGAGTTATTTTAAGGTTAATTAAGTCTTTTAACACTCCTTACACGCCCCTAAACTTAACCCTACAAAATATATAGCTTCTAAACATATTACAACCCTATTATCATCTGAAAGCTCATCATCCAAGAGTACTAAAAGAGAAAAACAACTAGGGTTGCATAACTAAGCTTGGAGATTTGATTTCAAGGAAATTCCTCCGTCAATCATCAAGAATCTTCCTTCTAAGGTATGCGTGAGTTGATTTACAGATTCATTTCATCCATAAAGTTCAAAAAAACCCTTTTTTCATTATAAAGTATGATTTCTATATTGTTGGGTGTTGATAATCATGTTG
>NW_025831144.1:0-1025 GCF_002878395.1 Capsicum annuum | reverse complement strand
TATGTCCTACTTATGAAGTCTCGACCCGATCTAGTGGTTTAATTCCTAATTGTCTTCCTAGAGTTCCACCAATCCCCTCCTATCCTTCTCGAGCTCCTCAGGCTGATGTAGTGAATATTGAGTTTTGTCAGTCGATTCATATATTGGCATAGTTTTTAGCTTCTCAGTATGAGTGTGGTGCTTCTGTTACTCTATTCTTTAGGCCACAAGGGTTGGCCAATTTATGATACTGAGCCCTCATGTGTTCACAGGTGTAAGGTTGAGGAGTAGTCTCAAAGTTTTATTGATAAGATGGAGAAGATTTTCCATGTTATGCATACTACTAGCGTGGAGGGTATTGATTTTGCTGCCTACCAGCTGAAAGATGTACCCTACTAATGGTATGAGGAATGGGAACAGTCTAGGGGTGACGATGTTGAGTTACCCTTATGGGCGGATTTTCTAGTGCTTTCCAAGACCGCTTCTTTCCTTAAGAGATAAGGGGAAAAAAGGCAAAAGAATTTGATAACTTGAAGCAAGGCAAAATGTCAGTCAAGGAGTGTGTCTTGAAGTTTCGCCAGTTATCGCGGTATACTACAGAGTTGGTTTCTAGCATGAGGGCTAGAATGAGAAAGTTTGCTTCTGGGTTGTTCTGAGACTTGATTTTGTAGAGTAAGGTTGCCTTGTAGAACAAGGACATAAATATCTATGGGTTGGATATTTACATGCAGTAGATTAAGAAAGAGAAAAAAATAGTTTGAGATAGGGGATAGGCAGAGCAAGAAGTTTAGATTTTCTGAGCAGAATGGTGGCCAACAGCAGAGTGGCAGGGATGGTGGAAAGTTGTCCAAAAAAAAGTGAGGCAATTCTGGGTTTTAAATGATAGCTAGTGCTCCCTACCCAAACCCATCGGGTGATACGTGTTTTCATGGTGATGACATAGGGTGCCTAATCCTAGGTCGGTGGGGCCTAATCAGGTCAATCCTATCTTTCTAGCAAATTTTATGGTTGATTGCATCGGGGTTACTATGATGAAGAAAAGGACA
>NW_025831143.1:0-2484 GCF_002878395.1 Capsicum annuum | reverse complement strand
TTCATAATTTTCATCATACCTAACTTTCTTACTTATACTTCTTATAAGTAGATCTACTTCTCTAATAACATCTAGATTTAGCTCCTCTTCACTATCTTCATTCTAACAGTTAGAACTATCAAGATATTTCTCAACTCCACCCAACTGTCCAGCATATTTGTTCGCCTTATTTTTTCTAATATCCTCAAAGCTTTTATCTACACAACCAGCAACTCCCACATGTACTTCTTCAGTTTCAACAACCTTTTATCTTTTTTTTGTTTCTTTCTTTATTTTTGGTTTTGTTGTTTCTTCTTTCTTGTCTCAAAGCCCTCAACTCCTCATTAACCTCTGAGCCATCTTCTGAAGAAATATCTCTAAGATTTGAATCACTACTCAAGTAATCTAATTACTCACCCTCTATATTAATATATTATGCATGGATATCTTCTACATCTTCTACATCAGTCTCATCACCTTCTATATTAACATTTTGTACATAGATATCTTCTACATCAAACTCATCACCTTCTATTTTAATATTTTTTAAGTTAACATCTTCTACATCAGTCTCTCTCTCTCTCTTCACCTAAGTTAACAATCTTTATCTCTATGTTAACACTCTCATCAACACCAACAAAATCTTTTTCTATGTTAACACTCTCATCAATACCGACAGTTTCTCTCTCTGGGTCTGCACCGTTACAACCTTATCCATTAATACCCTCTCACAATATATAACCTCGGGTCTAGGTAAGAGACGTGCAAGTCAATCGGGGCCAAGTATTGGTTCATCTACAGACATAAAAGTCAATAGAGTCCGCATGTTTTAAGTTTTTGACTAGTTCTAGGAGACATCAGTCATTTGTAATAAAGTTGAACTCTTTAGTTACTGCATCTTGTTTATAAAACCCTCCAACAGTTTTAGACCCTAATTCTCTAGTATAAAATAACAATTCCAGTAATGAAAAGAGGTCCTTATGAGTATACCTTAGTTCTGGCACACAGTTTCCAACATATGTAGGGATAGACGTATTGAAAAAGGCCCTCCATGGTGAAATTTTGTTTAAATAATCTCCATTTATTAGGTCACCGCAACAAATGGTAAAAAATCAAAGTTAGTAAATGAAATATACCAAAAGAACACACCAACAAGCTAAAAGCTACAACCTCTAATGTAAATAAAGAAAGTGACAGAATACTTCCAACAACATATCTCCCACAGTGACATTTCAAATCCTAAAATGCTAAAATTTAACAAATACAAATCATAAAAATACTTACACAAGGAAGATGTGAGCAAAACTCCTAAATTTCTTCTTCGATTTGACAAGAATTTTGATTAAATTAGGGCTAAAAATCAAAGAGAGAGAGAGTAAAGGTCAGGGAGAGAGAAAATTGTTGTCAAATTAGACTTCTTGACCTTTAAAATCTCAAGTTTTATTGTTTTGTGAAAATTTGACTTTCAGAGTCGCCACTTAATTTTGAAAAGGAATTAAGAAACCTTTATAAGATACTTTAAACGATCCAAAACAAAAAAAATTATCTAAGTTTGAAGATTCTGAGTAAGCAGTTCCTATTAATACTCTTGGAAGGTTGTTAAGGCACCAAGAGTATCCGCTAACTTGCGGTTATCCGGACTGTTTAAAAATATCTTTTGACTAACTTCAAAAAAGAAAGACTGATTGTTGAAAAGTAATTGATTTTAGGAAAAGACTTGTGTAAAATAGATTTGGATGACTTAGTAGGGGTTTTAACTAAGTCTAAACAAATTAATAACAAAGCATGTAAAAGGGGAAGGGGAGAAAATAAAAGACTTAGGTCATTGGGCCCAAATCAGTAGACCTTGCCCTAATCTAATTGGGCTTTTGGCCCACTTGCACCTATCTTAATCTAAATATTGGGCTTTCAGCCTACAACCTGTCCTAAGCTAGTTTTCGGACCTTTGAGGCCCAAAATCCGCCTCACTTGTATTAAAATACAACTTTGGCTTCGAGGCCCAAATGAATGAATAAATAAATGACTAAATGAATAAATAAAAAGAAGACAATAATAAAAAATTAAAACTTTTCAAGTCTCTTAGTGACCTCATCAATGGGTTTTGACCCATTTTTCTTGTTTGTCTATCTTCTAGCACCTGCACATAGGGGTGGGCATGGTACGGTATTTAAACTTTGGTACAGTAAATTCGGTATTCGGTTTTTAAAAAAATTATACCATAACCATACCATATTAATTTGGTATGGTTTGGTATTTTAACGTTTGGTTTCGGTAACCATAGTTTGTTTAACTTCGACAATATATACTCGTATACTAGAGTATTATTACTTCGACTTTTCAAAAGCACGTCTTAATTGTATCATAAATACACATTAATGATGTAGAAATATTGAAAAAGAAGTACAAACAATTTCTTTTATTAGTCAATTACACCAAAAAGATATTTCAATCAAAATAAAGTAGCAAAAGTTTCAATGTCTAAACATTTTTATACTAATACTAAGT
>NW_025831142.1:0-1552 GCF_002878395.1 Capsicum annuum | reverse complement strand
GCACCATTAACAACAACATCACCAAAAATAAGTCTACCCTCCCAAAGTGTTTTTCTTTTGATGGTTGTTTCTCGAACCAATTCCATTTTTATTCTATCAATTACCTTAGGGTTTGATAAAGTTTTCACATACCGTAAAATAATAAAAGATGGCACTTCAACTCTCAATTAGTCATGACAAGCCACAGATGCACAATCTAAAATAAATAAATCAGTACGTATATTAGAATGATGATTAAATCATTTAAGTAAATTATTAATTTAAATAAAAACTTAATTAAAATTAGACTTACTGCTTCCTTGGGGTGGGGTGGGGGTGGGGTGAAAAGATCAGGAAATTTTATTTTTTTATTAATTTTGGCCGAGACCCATCTTAGGAGTCTTGTACATGAAACTTCTTTTGATAGTTCACTTATTGTCTGAGATTAGGAATGGCTTCAAATACCCAAACCTATAAAATTATGCCAATAATCAAAAGCAGTATTCAACAAAAAATAAATGAAACATAAAAAAGAAATATTTACCATGAAAGCCCATGGAAAGCCATATAAGTTAACTGTCTTTGGTATTAACGGAGTCAATAAATATTTGAAAGTCATTTTGAAGCTTTCATGCCCCCAAGGATAGCTATTAAAAGACTCAAGATCCCCAGAGAGCTTTATTAAATCAAGTGGTATGTTGTTGTTAACGTCTCTTGCCCAAAGATTATGGACAAATTAGACCAAGAATAATATTTGCTTGTGCTTCTTCGAAAGTCTTTTACTTTTATACTATGCTATTAAATTTATTTTTTTAAAGCTTGGAACAACAAGGGACAACAAGTCATCACCATCACTTGACTTGCATTTTAGTGTGCGGGGTATTTTTTTTATGTAGGTATAGGTTGAGAAGTAAGATAAAATTTTAGTCCAGTAACTATGACAAACTCCTTCCAACCAAAACAAACTGGCATGCCATAATAATTTATCGACACCTAATCCATATTATCTTTATTTTCATACATAAACCTATGTTTGAGAATGCCATACACCATGGTCATTTAGAAACAAGCATTCTTATCCTCCAACAAGTCAAGATATTTCCCAAAGCAACTGTCCCTAAAATAAGCATCCAATTTTTATTCTCGAAGTATTATTCTGAAGGTATCAAAATATTTTCCTATGGCTAACTTTACCACACAATCACTAGTTAAATCTATGGCACTATCACACTACATTCTCACATAAAAATTATTAATACTGAAGGTTTTGACAAACTCTTCAGTGGAAGGGATATTAGTATCAATATTAGAATTTGGATCATGTTGACTTTTTGAACTAAATTCTGCATCTCTTTTAAATCGTTTCCCTTCCTCATGTTCATTTTATTCTACTTTTGATTGAGATATCACTCGTACAACAAGCTCATATAATGGTGAATGTAGCCTAGCTATTTCACTTGTTCCTTTACTTGGACTTGATTCATTTTTATTTCTTTTGGGAGACATATTATCTAAAAATAAGAGGAAAATAAAACAGATTATAATTGATTTATGCATCATTTAAAAAAGAATA
>NW_025831141.1:0-2310 GCF_002878395.1 Capsicum annuum | reverse complement strand
ACAATTATAGACAGACACCACATCATTTTTATACACCCTTCTAGCCACAATGGAGTCACCACCATGGGTAGAAACAGAGAAAGGTTCCACAATATTTTCAGGTTCAAAACCAAAACTGATTGCTATAAATGGGGTCACATAAGACAAGGTATACCCGAGATCAAGTAGCACATACACATCATGGGAGAAAATTTGTAATATATCCGTGACTACATCTGGTGAAGCCTCTGCATCCTGGCGATTAGATAAAGCATACAATCGGTTGCGACCGCCTCCAATAGCAGAAGCAGCACCTTTTGGAGGTGGTGGTGGCGCATCGGAGTTGTCTTGGGGCCTATCACCTCCCATATTTCCTCTAGTAGTGGGGCAGTCTTTCTTGAAATGACTTGATTTACCATAATTATAACACATATGATCCCCATAGATACACCTTCTTGGATGATTCTTCCCATAATTTCCACATAAGGATACGATTTAACAGGTGAAGCCACACTTCTCTATGAATAAGCACCCTACACACCAGGCCCACTGCCAGTCTAAAAATTTTGAAATCATCGATCAATTGAAAGTCTGGGCGCGGGGGCGCTGGCTGAAGATTGAGCGTTACTCCAAAACTTTCTCTACGCCTACTTGTTACCCTAATTATTTCCCCCTTGGTGTTGACTACTATTCTGATCTACAGGTCTGGCCCTCTTAGCCTGTCTATCTTTCTCCCTTGCATCCACCACCCCTTTCTTCTGCTCCTCCACCTGTTGCATATGAACAGATAACCTAGAGAAATCTATGTCTCTATTCAGCATTGCTCTTTTTCACTCTAACACCAAGTCATCTGAGATTCTGGATGCAAACTTCCTTGTACGGGCCCTCTATTACCTGCCAATTCTGGATCATAACGGGATAACTGGTTGAATTTTAGGGTGTACTCTTCGACGCTCATCTTTCCCTATTTCAAATTCATGAATTCTTCGACTTTGGACTCCCTCAATTCCAAGGGAAAGAATTTCTCCAGGAAAGCTTCCACAAAATCACCCCACATCAACAACTCAACATCACCATCCTTTGAATTTTCTCACTCATTATACCATTGATTTGCCACATTCTTCAGTTGATAGGCTGCCAAGTCCACACCTTCAACCTTATTCATGTGCATGACCCTAAAAATCTTCTTTAACTCATCAATGAACCCTTGAGGGTCCTCTTTAACCTTTTTTCCGGTGAACATAGGTGGGTTCAGTCTCATGAATTGACCAACTTGAGTAATTTTAGATGAACCAGATATCAAACCCTTATCTTCAGACCGATGGGTCAGTAAGGATACCAATTGTCCAATCATATATATGGACTATCTGAACTCAGTATTTGAAACCTTACACTGGGGAAGCTGAGTACGATTAACATTGGTCTGCAGAGCCCGAGGTGGACTGGTTAAAATTGGAGGAACTCCCAGAGTAGGGATAAATTCTGGGGTGTGAGCTCTGTTAGGATTTCGCATCCCATGGATTGGATGAACCACTTCCTCTTGGGTACTCTGTTCGTTGATTCTACGAGGAGGCATAGTAATTTTCTGAAATACAAGAAATCATTGATTAGGGAACATACAGACTCTATGGAATAAACGAAGTCATGAAAGAAGTGACACATTCCTAAACAATGTGTAGCCTTATGCCTATAAGTGTGGCACTCTACCGCCCATAAACTGTAATACCCCAGGAAATTTTTCATTGAAATTTTGTGCATAAACGTGTTGGGTTCTATCTTCTAGAATGAATTATAAATTTTCCATGTGGAATGTCTTAGATTATGACCCACCATTGCATAGAGTATCAAATAAGATTTCCAACGATATATGGATCATCCAAAACGGACACTCAAACAATAAGTTATGAACATTTCAATCGAATCATGAATAGTAGTGAACAGTAAAACGTGCAAGAAAAAGTACTGAGGCCTGGCGTATTGTGGCTCCAAATTTAAACGATCATAACTCCTTGTACATAATGATCTGGGTGATCTACTATATATCAACGGAAAGATCTGTGAGTCCTCTTTCCAATGAAATTGGTTTCATCCAATTTGTCTATTGGATCAAAAAGTTATGGTCGATCTACTTCAGCCTACCAAAAGTGAATTTTTGGATAAATTTCAAATGATCATAACTCCTCGTACACAATGATCTGGGTGAGATACTATATATCAACGGAAATATATGAGAGTCCTCTTTCTAATGAAATTAGTTTCATCCAATTTGGATATCGGAGTAAAACGTTATGGTTGATCTACTTCAGACTATCAAAATAGTCCACGAAAGGA
>NW_025831140.1:0-1200 GCF_002878395.1 Capsicum annuum | reverse complement strand
TTTATGTATAGATTGTCCCTATTGAATCCTGTGTCATGTTTAAAGCAATTGTGATAATTTAAATTAAAATTGATAAAAACTGAAGGCCTAGACATAGTTAGGATGTATAAAAATAACCAAATCAACATGAAATGTGGTAGTAGCTAATTGTTTTAGCAAACGATTTCTATATTTGAAATTATTAGCAACATTGTCTTGAAAAGTTAAATTTGGACTTTGGAAAAATTGTTGCTGATTCTGGTAGTGCTTAGCAATATGGTAGTGTTTATTAGAAAAATGGAAGTTTTTAAATACCATCATCATTGGATACTAAAAATCCACTTGTAGATCAGTTTCTTGATGCTTTTTCGATGGAAGAATCACCTATATGGATGGATTGTAGCATAACTGAACAATGCAAAGCTATTGAAGTTTCTATTGGTGATGGTCTAGAGCTGGCCAGGCTTGCTGGTTCTCGTGCACATGAAAGATATGTTGGTCCATGTTTATTGTTGCCTCACTTTCTGCAGTAAAAGTAGGAATAGTTGCTGGACATTATCCAATTTTTTAGCCATGTTCTCAACTTAGTTTAGTTGCTATTTTTTAGGTGTTAATGGTTCATTTTTTTAGGATGTGCTAATCATGGAATCATGTACAAGTAGTTTCTTAATTATAGGATTTGATTGATGCAATTTTTTCTATTTAAGAACAATTTCAGTTCAATGAAAAAAGCAGCTCTCCAGAAACAAATACTTTCTCTGTTTCTTGCCTTTGTTCTGTTTCTAAGAGTGAATTTAACTTAGAACTCTAACAAATTGGTATCAAAGCTCTCTTCTTAAGGGACCTGTATTTAAGGGAAACGTATCTTTCTCTTCTTGTTTTTTCTTTTATGGATTCAGAGACTTCATTTCTCTTTTCTTCTGCATTTAGTAAGCTTTCCATCTTTTGATTTCTTGTTCCTCTATTGAGAACACAGCATATATGAAATAAATAAACTTAGAACTAGTTGGATTTTAACCTTATTAGATTTGGGCAACTCTCTCCCCCTCTCCCCTCTCTCTCCCAACGGCTCTCTCCCCCTCTCTCTCTCTCCCTACCCTCTCTCCACCCCCAGCTTACCGGCCCCCGGTCCCCGGCGCCGTCGCTGACCTTCGGCGCCGACCCGATCCGGCCGCCGGCTCCGACCTAAGGTCGCCGGCGCTGACCAGACCGCCGGCTACG
>NW_025831139.1:0-1015 GCF_002878395.1 Capsicum annuum | reverse complement strand
TAGGCTGTTTGTTGATTAACCAACTTTTAGCCTAAATAGCCTTCCCTATGTGCATAATACCCCTTGATCCCTGTTTTGAGCCTAAATTAACCGTTTCTTTCTTATGACACCTTTCATATTCCCATTTATACCATAATGAACCCATTTTGACTGTGGTCTTTCTTGGATACTGCGCACCTTGACCTAGGCAAATAGCCTAAGTTGAGGGTGGCTATCATAGGGTGCATGGTGTAAGATGGGTATGAAGAAGGTTAGAATAAAGAAAAAGGAATAAAAGTTGGGTTCTAATCTAAAAAAAAGGAGTCACCCAACTTGAAGATGTGTGATCAAGAGAAGAGAAAATGATAAAGAGGTTAACAAGTGAGCCCCAAGAGAGTAGTGTAGTGTCAAGGAGGCATAGTCACTCTAAATGTCCTTGAGTATCATATCAGCCCAAGCCTATATTACAAGCCTAAAAGAAGTCCTATAGTGATCCAAGCTGGCCTATCTGAAGGTCTTGGTAATGAAAATAAGAGCAAACCTATGGTACTTGGCATATAATGATTGGAGCTTTATTTTAAGAGTGAGAGTCTGTTGATAACCCCCACGGTTATATTTTTGGTGTCTTATATGGAAAGAGGGGGATTTCTTTATTGTGAGGGCACGCTGGTATTGTTTCTAGCTAATTGATTATTTAGATGGTACAGTAGTTGTATATCAATGGTTGCTTTGGCTAAGATTAATGCCATCGCCTGAGTCCTTTGTGTTACATTATTGTTTTTCAATGATATACACAATTGGTATTAATTGGATTGACTTTGGAGGTGGTAACTATGTTTTGATCTTAAATGGAAAATTAGCTGTTGAATGTGCTATGTATTCTCTTACTTGGGTTGAGTTTCTTAAGGATAAGCAATTGTTTTAAATTGAAGGTGTTGATGTGTGAGCAATTGCTAACATATTTAAGGCCTTTAATCGAGAATAATTGTGAAGTCTTAAGCAACTTTTGTCGTTTTTGATTTGTTTATGTTTGATT
>NW_025831138.1:0-1149 GCF_002878395.1 Capsicum annuum | reverse complement strand
ATCTGAACTTTAATTTTATTTCCTTATTTAGGGTTAACTATTTAAAGTCTTGCTTTAGGTTTTTTTTTTATTCATTCGATCATTATTGATTGACATATCCCACAAGATAAAATATATGATTTTTCTCTCTCTCACTAAGACCAATATTTTGGAGTTTTGCCTTGTGATTTAATTCAAAGTATTCTTTTGATTTTCTTCATCATTGTAAGTTAATCCTTTCAGTTATGAATTCAATTTGCATACTTGTCTCTTGTATCATGGGTGGCTAAACACCTGTAACCTGGATTATGGGATCTAGGGCTAGGTCATGATAAGGTGTTAAATACTCAAGATTCAATAGGTGTTAGGATTTTTTGGTAATTCTGAGATTATAATTTACGTTTGTTGGTTGTAAGCAGTAGGTGTACCTACTTTGGTTTTCTTGAGAAAGAAATCATAAACAGTAGGAAGTGAATTATCAATAGTGACTTGGAAAGGCTTTGTTTAATAATCAGCACTGTAACAAGGTTGATTAACCTGAGGTAAAATCTGGACAGTTCATAACAATTCCTTAAGTCCGAGAGGATTAGGAAATTAAATGTTTAAGTAGGTTGAGAGACATTTAAGCATAACATCGATAAATATAGCTTGTTATCCTACCCACCATGAAAATCTTGAACTACTTTTAGCATCTGTCATATATCGAAAGCCCTAGTGAACATAATTCTGGTCATTTTATAAACTTTTGATTTACAAACACTGAAACTAGAGTGACCAACAATTATTTTCTAATCATTAAAAAAAACCCCACTTTATCTTTTTGCATCATTATTTTGAATTCAACTTGTAGCTATAGTTTCAAACTAGTTTAATCGCCACTCACATTGTCCCTGTGGATTCAAGCCGACTCTAAAGTTGGGTAAATATATTAACAATGATCGCCTTGCACTAAATTGACGTGTAAGTTGAGCGTTATCAAAAATGGCACCTTTGGCAGGAAACAATTTGGCGTATTGAGTTGGTTTGGAATTTTAGCCTACTTGCTTGAATTTTAACTTGTAAATATTTGCTTTTAGTTTTCTTTTATTTCTGGTGTTAGGTAGATTTTTATTTTAGTTTACTTATTACTATGGCGTCTTGGAATGAACATGAGCTTGGTGGTTAGAAATT
>NW_025831137.1:0-2918 GCF_002878395.1 Capsicum annuum | reverse complement strand
AACAAGAGAATGGGTTGGGAATCCTCTCCCCTTACATCATTCCTACAGATACTGGCACTACTACAAGAACCTGACATCCCGATTTGGTTACTTGTTCTATCTATCATCTCCCCCTTAGCTTTAAGCAATCATCATTAAGTCCATGAGCCACTTAATAAACTCTAAAATGAACTTCAAACACTTTAGGGTATTGGATATAACAATACACATGACCACTGAACTCCCATAGAATATACTAAACTTTCTTTCGCTTCTACAATTATCATCTCACAAAATCCCAAAACAACAAACTTAAATTCTTGTATACACTGTTCAAGCCTACTAGTTCACCTTTTGTACAACTAACATTCACAACACATCAATCACTATACTCACCCTGATCACCATCTGCTATTCAAACATAGTATCTTGTTCTAGCTATGATTAACCACAATCTTCACAATTATTCTTACATGCCAATCATTTGAAAAACAATATTCTGCTAAGACCTCATAACAATAATAATCAGTTGCAATCCTATGGTCTATCATATTTACAATCCATCAACACATCCTCCTTCTACACATCATTACTATTCACTCATCTATTCACCTAGCTTCTTTTATATCTCTATAAGTTTCAACTAAATCCCTTTTTTGCAATCTCAGGGACGCCTAAATTAACAACACTCATGCACCAAGTACCTTCATCAATAACCTATACTTTTCTTGCACAACAACCCTGTCAACAACTCTCTTCATACTTGAAGCATTCAATAATTCACCATAAATAATAACTCCTTCTCTACCTTATACTAAACTAACACACCAAGACATATCACTGCATTACTGACTCATTCTCATGTCAAAAGATTCAGCTATACTTATATTCAATAAATTGCCCTTACCATTTTTTTTTCACTACACCTCTAAACCCATACTTTCAACCAACACAAGCATAACAAGATGAACAACAAGTTGCTAGTGAATCGAAATAGGCCTCACACGGCTTCAGTAGACTTTGATTTTGAGTTTTGAAAACAAAGAAAATATGACGAATCACGAAGCAACTATGCTAGTGAATCGAAATAGGCCTAACGCGGCTTCAGTAGACTGTGATTTTGAGTTTTGAAAAAAAAATATGATGAACCACGAAGCAACTATGCTAGTGAATCGAAATAGACCTCACACGACTTCACTAGACTTTGATTTTCAGCAAAACAATAATAACAAGGTTACAAGATATAGAAACTTAACACACAATGTTCAATGATCTAAGGATACACGTTTTATTCTTTCTTAACTGAGAAAATCATAAAAATGAGGGTATAACTTTAAATTTGAGGGACTTATAACACACTAGAAGGCTCCTCTTAAGCCGCTTTATGAAACTTTTAAAACTTCTCGCCAGTAAATGTGAAAGCATTATCAAGAGAGGAACTGGAACTTGTTGATCATGTTATCTCAAGAATAATACATACATAGGGAAGTATAGATTATCATTATGGACTATAAGGAGGAATATGAAAGAACATCTGACTTGGGCTTAGTGCACAAATTTTATGAATCACGAATAAAGCACTTCAATCTTTGAAACTCAAAGGCACTGAGGGGGTACTTTCTAGCTCAATTACAATCCCATGACTATTTGTGGAGATTATCCGAGAAAGTATTATCAATAAAGATTCGACCATGACTGCTTTTGATATCTTGAAAATAAGGAAGAGATGGCCTGAATAGAGTAAGATGAGAATCTGTAAAAGTTTCTTAGAGAACCTTTTTTTTTTGTAGCATGATCTGAGACTTGAAACAATGGTAACATTTTCTAAATGCCTCGTAGCCTCTCGAAGAAAAGTACAGATGTCTCCGTACCGTTCTGCAAGATTCTACTAGACACGACTTCATAGACACCCTAGGACACTTGAACTCTATGCTCTGATACCAAGTTTGTAATGCCCCAAAATTGGGTCCCGAGACGTCATACGGTGCTTAGGGTCACAAGTGGCCCCAAGCTAACCCTTCTACTAGCATAACTCATAAGCAACTGACAAAAAGTATGAATCTATATAAATCTGCGGAAAATAACTTTTTTCTAAATCTGATCGATACAAAACTAAATTTACAAGATTACAATTCTACCTTTAAAACCAAAACTAAAATGGAATTCATCAACTTCTACTAACTGTTTATGAAGCCTCTACTCGTATAGACTGTAGTTAGCCGGGTCATGACTCGCGACTATCCCAACTCAATACGACTGAATAAAGAAAATACAACACTATTAGTTCTGCATAACTGATCCAAGCCCTTGAATCAAAAGGGCTCATCACCTGTTGACTGGATACCACTAACTGACTGGATCTAAAGGTGCATACTATACCTTGTACCTATATTCCGAGAAAATGTAGCCTAGATATGAATATGTGGTTCAGTACCATGGAAATGTACCGAGCATATGGGGGTGCAATGCATATATAAAATAATATCTTAATATCATCACAGTTTATAAAATTATGCATGCTGATATAAATAACTCACTAAGCTCGAATTAAATCATCAAAACCATGGATGAATATTACATGTAAAATAAATCACGTGAGTCATTACAATAAGTTCCAAATTTACTTTCTCCTCATTTTCAACTTGTAAAGTAATCAAGTCTTAAAACAACTCTCTTTAGAACATAACATTTCAATCTTTCGGAAACAAGGAACTTTCTCACAAATCATAGTATTCAAACCATACACACTTATCTTAGATAGAGCAGAGACACACACACACCATGGGAGTTTGTTATAACCGACATAAACCATGTGAGCTTATCATGGAGTCTAACGTTTTGTCCTTTTAAGGAAGAAACCCCATGTTAGGAAGGAGTGTCATACTCTTGCCTGGGAGTATAACCTCAACTCAGTGATCACAAACTCGACCTTAGGCCCA
>NW_025831136.1:0-1035 GCF_002878395.1 Capsicum annuum | reverse complement strand
ATCAAAATCTGAAATACTGAATACTTTCTGAAAATTTAGTCTGAAAAAGCCTCTAAAACTGTTTGAACTGTGGAGTTAATGGGACATGCCCCAGACTAACTCCAACTGCTAAAAAATAAACTAAAATATTGAATGAATAAATATGTCCTCAAACTATGAGGACTTACCACTACTTTGTCAACTGAAAGTCTGATCTTCCAAGGGTACTCTGGAGCCTGTACGTCTAAACCTATGGTATAAAATACCATAGCACAAAAGAAAAGTATGTGTTAGTACGTGTGAATATACTGGTATGCAAAGTGAGGTAAGTCTGAATGTAAGGGTTCATATGCATGAACTATAACTGACTGATAACATGAACATGACAGTGTGAGAATACATAGATGAATACATAACTGTAATTGAGGTCATAAGGATTCTTAATACTGAGTTTACTGGTAATATGGATTACTGATAACTGATATAACTGATAATTGTTATACTATTTACTAAGTAACTGCGTCTGATAGTCATATTTTTGATGGAACTAGCTAAGTTATGTACTAAGCTGAGTGAATATATCTGATAGTCATGAAATCTGTAGAACTATCTGTGTTCTTTACTAATGACGAATACTAGATAGTGGGAGGAAATCATCTAACCAACATGCCCCTTTTCTAAATTGTTTGGGGTCCAACCTATAACCCCAGTTGGAAGGGTGTCAGTACCATGCCACGGCTAACGACAAGCTGTTAGTTAACCCTCTCTGACAAGGAGCTCTTTTATCAACCCTTTGCTGGTAGGAGAACTCAAATATGATGTAATAACCCTAGACTCGCAGGGTTATATCTCAACCTACTCTGGCTACGTAGTTCTGGAATACAAGGATTGTTTCTAAGAACCATACCCTCTTCTGGCGGATGAGCCCCCATCCCTAGGTTCACTTGGTGCTAAATCCTGCTCCCAACTGAATAGACACTGGACTAATTTCCTAGTTCATACTAGGCTAGACTGATTTGTTACTGATTATACTGATTAACTGAACTGAACTGAGTT
>NW_025831135.1:0-1397 GCF_002878395.1 Capsicum annuum | reverse complement strand
ATCTATTTGATGATATAAGTTTAAGATTGTTTCGAGATAAGGTATTGAGTGGTGAGGATAAGAAAGCCCCACTTGATTGTGATAGTATTTTGAGGATTAGAGGATGAGTTTGTATGCCGAGAGTGGGTGATTGGATCTAATATATTTGAGAGGAAGCCTATTGTTCCAGGTATTCTATCCGTCTAGGAGTGACTAAGATGTATCATAATTTGAGGTAGTATTATTGGTGAGGTGGTATGAGGAAGGATGTAGCAGATTTTGTAGCTTGTTGCCTTTGTTTTCAGTAGATAAAGGTCAAGCATTTGAGACATGGTAGATTACTTCAGCGGTTACCCATTCCCGAGTGGAAATGGGAATAAATTACTATGGATTTTATGACTGGGTTTTCTCCCACATCCCATAGACCTGATGTAATACCCCATATGTTTCTAAGCTAGGAGACGAACCATTTTTCCTACGTAGGAAACCTCCTATCCTGTGAGTAGCATTTTAGTGCATGACTTACAGTGAGTATACTAGTGATAAGATAGCTTATGATAAATTAAGCATGTTCATATGAGTCACTTAAGGTAATACAAGCTAAGAGTTTTTGAATCCATCAAGTTTTAGTATTCGATTTTGCAAGGTTCATCTTTGAATGAGTATAAATCAATGTTAATATGGTATTTCTGCATATTTCTACACAACAAATTGTAGATAACTGAATTAGCTTTCCAACGATACCAATTTTTCCTTAAACCAATACCCGAGCGAAAAGTTATGCCCATTTTTGTGAGAGGCAGTAAGCATAGGCGATTGGTTAGGCGCCGCCTAACCCTAGCATAGGAGATTGGTTAGGCGCCACCTAGCCCAAGCATAGGTGATTAATTGGGCGCCGCCTAAGCCAATTCCAGGTGTCAAAAACACTCTGTCTTGAGTTATTTTAAAGGTAATTAAGTCTTTAAATTCTCCATACACGTCCCTAAAATTAACCCTATGAAATATATAGCTTCTAAACACATTACAACCCTATTAACATCTCAAAGCTCATCATCTAAGAGAACCATAGGAGAAAAACAACTAGGGTTCCACAATCAAGCTTGAAGATCAAATTGCAAGGAAATTCCTCCGTCAATCATCAAGAACCTCCCTTCTAAGGTATGCGTAGTGTTCATCTATGGATTCAATTCGTTCATAGAGTTCAAGAATCCATCTTTAAAATACAAAAGCTTGGTTGATTGTGGTGATATGATCATACCCATGTTGATGCTTGATTGTTTTTCCTCTTTTTCATTTTAAAGTATGATTTCTATATTGTTGGGTGTTGATGATCATGTTGTTGATATTGGGTGATTCCCAAGATGGAATCTTTATATGTTTTTGTGAATTCATGATATTATATGAGTTGGAAACATGTA
>NW_025831134.1:0-1173 GCF_002878395.1 Capsicum annuum | reverse complement strand
AACCTTGAGTTTTACGACACGATACTTTGATATTTTTCTGCCTCTTCTTTTGGCTTGAGAAAGAAATTAATTAAAAGAGGCTATCATCATTATTTTGAGATTTTTTTTTGGTGATTTAATCGGTGAATCTATATTTTCTATTCATGTTTTGGTGAGTTCATCTTTCAAAGCATGAATTCATCTAGTTGCTTCGATTATTATGTTATGAGAAGCTAAATTCCTTTAACCTGAATTATGGGATCGAGGGATAGGTCTTGATAAGGTGTTGAGTGTTCAAGATTCAAAAGATGGTAGGACTCCTTGATAATTCTAATGTTTTAATTATTATCTATTGGTTGAAAATGATTGATAACACCTGCTTTGATTTACTTGAGAAAGAAATCAAATATAGTGGGAAGTGAATTATCAATAAGGACTTGGAAACACTAAACTTTCATTTAATAATCAGCGTTGTAAAAAGGTTGGTTAACCTGAGGTAAAATCTGGGCAGTAAATAAAAATTCCCTAAGTTCGAGAGGATTAGGTAATTAAATACTTAAGTAGGTCGAGATACATTTAAGCATAACTTCGCTAAAGATAACTTGTTTTCCTACCTACCGTGAGAATCTTTAATAACTAGTTGCATCTGTCAAGTACTAAAACCCCTAGTGAACATAATTATGGTTTTTCATAAACTCTTGATTACAAACATTTAAGCTAAAGTGATCAACAATTGCTTATTAACTAAAACCCCCTATTTATTAAAACATCCGACTAATTGTGGATTAAATCACAAATGACTTACATTCACACCATATTCCCTGTGGGATTCGACCCCAACCTAGTTGAGTTTTATATTGACAATGATCGCTTACATTATTTTTGAGAGGTGTAGTTTGAGCGTTATCAACCGTCAGTCTTTCGACTGACCACCTCTTTGGCCATTAGTGCTTAAGCAGAAATCGACTTTCAAGGATCATCAGTGATGGCTAATATGGTAAACCATCAGAATTCCGATGGACCACCACTTTGGCCGTCACTTTGGACGCGGTTTTTATAATTTCAAATTTTAAATCCTTTTTGGCTGGGAACACATAAATACCCAGTTTTAGGTTTTATAAAATATCTTTTATCTTTTATTAGGGTTTTTCATACATGAAACATATTGTACGCCATTTTTTCTCTAGGATTCAT
>NW_025831133.1:0-2139 GCF_002878395.1 Capsicum annuum | reverse complement strand
GTCGTCAATATATTTACCCAACTTTAGAGTCGGGGTCAAATCCATAGAGAACACTGTAAGTGTAGATTAAATCAATTTGAAACTATAGCTGCAAGTTAAATTCAAATAGTTGTCACTAAAAGAAAGTAAAGTGGGGGTCTGAGTTTAACTCGTAATTTTTTGTCACTTTGATTTCGATGTTTGTAGCCAATATTTTATGAAATAACCAGGATTATGTTTACTAGGGCTTACAGTACATGACATATGCTAAAATTTACTCAAGATTCTCACGGTGGTTAAGATGACAAGCTATCTTTATTGATGGTATACTCAAATGTCTCTCAACCTATTCAAGTGTCTAATTTTCTAATCCTCTCAGACTTTGGGAATCACTTATCACTACACAGATTTTACCTCAGGTTAACCAACCTTATTATAGCGCTGATTATTAAATGAAGCCTTTTCGAGTCCCTATTGATAACTCTCTTCCTACTGTTTATGATTTCTTGATCAAGCAAATCAAAGTAGGTACGCCTATTGTTTGCAACCAACAGGTATAAATTACAGTCTCAGAATTATCAAAAAATCTTAACACCTATTAATCGTTGAATAATTAATTTAACACCTTATCATGACCTAACCCTAGATTCCATAATAGAGGTTACAAGAGTTTAGCTACTCATGACATGAGAAAACAATATGTAATTTGCATTCATAACTGAAACGATTAACTTACAATGATGAATGGAATCGAAAGTGAACTTGTATTTGAATCACAAGGAAAAAACACCAAAAATATTATTCTTGAGATAGAGAGAAAAAAAATATCATATGTTCTCTACTCAATAGATAATTAATTGTGGATGATGCCCCATAAAGAGAATTAAAAAAACCCTTTTTATAAGTTTCTCCATGTAATAAAACCTAAAAACTATGCCTTAAATAGAAAGAGCTATATATGGAAGCAAATCTTAATTTTCAGCTTTTTTTCTTTTTTCTTTAAATAGATGATGCCATTTCTGATGGCTTGTCAGAAACCTGATGGCTTCTGCAGAATGTCGTCAAAGCTTCCAGTATAATAGCATCTCTTGCTTCTCCTGATGGCAAAATTTGACAGTGTGTCAAATAGGTGACGGCATGTGTGAAATGTCATCACATCCTCATTGGAAATCATACTGTTCAACTTCGAGTTTACGATGATTTTGATGCCTTGTCAAAGTTGTGGCAGTGCTTCAGAAATGTCGTCACACTTTACATCAATTCTTCAGCTTCTGTCTAAACTTAACGGCAATTATGACAGCCTTTCACATGTCTGACGGCGCTTCAAAGATGTCGTTAGCCACACTTCATCTTCTTTGCACCAGATTTCAACTGATTTTGAATTTCTTTCCTTAAGTTTCCTCCTCGATCACTTACATCTACTTTAAAACAATAAAAACAATCAAAAATAACAAAAATTGCTTAAGACGTCACAATGATTTAGAGTTAAAAGACTTAAATGTGTTAGCATCTGCTCACACATCAACACCCTCAACTTAAAACAATTGCTTGTACTCAAGCAACCAAAACACAACACTACTATGCTTAACCAAGAAATACATAAGATACCTATGGCAGTTGATTTTCAATTTTAGCTCAAAACATATGGCACTCTCCAAGTTCAATTACTTATAAACCCAACTTTGTTTATAAATGAAGTTCTACAATGTGACACAAAGGAATCAAGATTGGCATAAAGTTAGAAACAGAAAACATGCATATATACAAGTTACACTGCCCAAACAAGTAGGTAGCTAGTGATAAAACCTGTGTGCCCTTACAACAAAGAAGTCCCTCCTAACTCATGTATGAAATTAAACATGTCAATGCAGGGATGGTCAAGAGACACTCACTCTAAAAAAGAAATTCCAATCAATGTATTTCAAATACCATATGCTTGCCCTTATTTTCATTACTAAGGCTTTCAGACAGTTGAGTTAGGATCACTATAGGTCTTCTTCTTCGGCTTGTAATGTAGGCTTAGGGCTAGAATGGTGTTCACAGATATTTGAAGTGACTAAGCCTCCTTGATACTACATTACTCTTTTGGGGTCCTCCCTCTTAGCCTTTTTCCATTTTCATTCATTCTTGATCACACATATTCGGGATGAGTGCGGTTTT
>NW_025831132.1:0-2469 GCF_002878395.1 Capsicum annuum | reverse complement strand
GGTTTGACACGCCCCAAAATAGGGCCATATCATATGGGCACCTCAAGCCCACATAGATCGGAGGTTGCCCCAATACCCATCATAATCATCACATCAATCATAAGGGTTGGGTGAATCCCGACCGTTTAATGAGATAATGAAAAACATACTACAAGTAATACCTTAAACATGACTAAATACTTCATTATCTTTATTACACTAACCAATATTCCCAAGTCCACAGTCACCCACAAAACCTCTATACAAACCAAAGTTTAGAAATGTATATGTCAGGAAAAGCCCCCAATAATAGCAAACCAGTCAAAATAAGACTAAGGATAGGAGACCAAGAAGGAATGTCTTCTAAAGTAAGAAAGATCACCACTCCCAATTCAATTCTTGAACTACCTTAATTGCCAAATCACTGGGCGGGAAGAGAAGAAGATGCTCCAGTGATGGTTAACGGTTGGAACGCTAGCATGTAACTCATGGATAAGGATAACATAGCATCATCATTAAACAACAAGCAATATATCATATTCAATCAGATTTATAAACTTATCCTACATATAGACATATCATATGCTAACCAAGGGTACAAGTCTTAGCAACACTTGGGAGCACTCATTCCTCATATATGCAAAGGAGTACTCTAACCTTCCACACTTATAGATTCAAGCATTTCTCATTAAGCATAGGACATTAAGCATATTCACATATCATCAAGTAAGGGACTTCGACCACATATACATCTATTCAAGTGAGGGACTCTAACCACTCACACACATTCATATAAGTGAGGCACTCTAACCACTCACATAGATTCATATAAGTGAGGTACTCTAAGCACTCACATACATTCATTCAAGCAAGGGAATATAACTACATTCTCACACATTTGGAAAGGGACGCTAAACTCATGCCATTTTAGATTGGGGACTCTAACCCCAAGCTGATTCATTACCATACATGGCCATATGGTCCTCATAGGAGCCTTTATTGCTTAATTATTTCAATATACCAATTCCTTGATACACTCATCATACAATTAAAACTATGGTCCTCAAGACTTTTACAAGCCATTCACACTTCATTAGCAATTCTACACCACAATTTAGTTTAACACACAATTCAAGTTCATTTTTATGTTAGGGACTTAACCCCTTTCTTATTCATCAAACCATCGAGGTCTTCATTTACACAATACATGGATTATTTTAACTTCATTGTATCATTATCAAGAATTCATACATATTGGGCCATTGCCTAGTTCAAAACATCATTATCGTGTAACTAGACATTTTCACAAACACCTTGTGTGCATGCCTTTACCAAGGCCAATTTCATGGTAGAAATCATCAAGGATAGGGTGACTTAATACCATATGTTATACCATATACAAAAAGCATTCATGTGTGCAAACTACCATCAATAACATATATAAACATAAGTCTAAGCAAGAATCATTATTATTCATCATTAGGCAATAAAACCCTTTTCATTTGATTTCAAAACCACCATGTCCACTTACTAATACAAGTGTGAAATACATGGGTTCAAAGTTATTTAGGAAAGGAAAGATCTACATGCCTTAAACAAGATGAATTAGCAATAATATTGACTTTCCTTTTCCTCTTGAAGATCACCCTTGAAACCCTAGCCTCCTATTCTATAAAGATGAACTTGAGAGAGTATTTAGGGTGTTTCATCCATCAAAATAGATGTTTAGGAGGCTACACACACTTATATAGTGAGAGGGATTAGGGTTTTAGACATGGGAAATGACCATAATGCTATTAGTTAAAAGCTAGAAATTGAACCCATCTAGGGGTACGACTCACCATATGACTCACTTAAGTATTTGTACCCTAGGGTACGGTGGTACCCTAACTCGTACCCTAGGCTTCTCCTAGGTCACACACATTGTTAAGGGTACGACCATGCACCTTTGAGTCATATCCAAAGGGTAAGACTCACCAAACTTTTACACAATAACTGTACCCAAAATAGTTCACTTCCGAACTCATGACTCCCCTATACAACTCACTGATAACGCTCAATTTACTTGTTAATTTAAGTGCAAGGCGATCATTGTCGATGTATTTACCTAACTAGGAGTCAGGGTAAAATCTATGAGGAACAATGTGAGTGGCGGCTGATGAAGTCCAAAATAATAGTTTCTTGCTAGGGTCAAACCTATGGTACAAAATGGTTTGGGGGTTTTCAATTTTTGCTAATGTGAGAGTAATTATTGGGCTTCAAAGGGACTAATTTGAGACTAAGAATAATTATTAATTAATTAGGCATGTATCTTGGGATTACTCTATCCTAGGGGTAAGTTATGCATGGGTACATGATGAATCGGTGCAAATTCTATTCATTGATGATGTGGTAGACTAGGTTTAAAGGTCTTGAGGCTAGTTGTTCAACAAAGCCTCAAAGATGTCACCCATTTATCTTTTTGAGTACCTAACAAGTACGACAATTAAA
>NW_025831131.1:0-1384 GCF_002878395.1 Capsicum annuum | reverse complement strand
TACTACCCCTTGCCCCTAACACTAAACTCCATCCTAGACCTAACCCTAGCCTAACCCCCAACCCTGACCCAAACCCAATACCTTCTGACCCCAACCCTAACCCTGACCTATGACATGACTCTAGTCTATCATTGCCAATCACATCCACAACACAAATAGGGGAAAAAGAATTAAAAAAAAAAAAGATAACAGAGAGAGATAAAGATAGGGCTAAAAGGACACACTGGTTATAATGAAATCAGTAAAGGAGCTTGAATCTGTGCCAACTATATACTAAGGACATAGACAACAATCTATAATATAAAGAAAGCAACAAAACCAATAATATAACACAAGTTTTGATAAACAATAGTCAATAACAAGAACTATACTACCACAACTAATAGATATACTTGTAAATCAAGTAATAGTAATCAGACAAAGGAACACACTTCAAAACTATGAAGAACAATAAAAATCCAAAAATGAAAATAGGATTAACAAGTAAAACACTATTATGAAGTACCAAAATCAACAAGTAAGTCGTCACCCACAATCCAGATAGTCGACCAAGATGCTCAAAAAAAGGAATCAAAATAGGAATAGTAAGCAAAACAACCAGTAGCAGCCCCTAGAATCAAGAAAACTGTACATACAACTAGAAAGAATGGAGCGAGTGTACCTGATCGAAGCTGGGTTGGGTCTGTTTACTTGATGGAGTCACTGGATTCCGAAAATTTGTGGTAGAAATTGGTCACCCAAATAGCGTTGTTGTTGCTGGAATAGTGTTGTTGTCACCGGAATTGTGTTGTCATCGCTGGAATAGTGTTGTTGTCACAAAAATAGTGTTGTTGTCATTGGAATAGTTTTGCTGTCACCGAAATAGTATTGTCATTGCTGGAATCTGCAATTGTAGTACCTACAAAAGGGTTTTAAAGAAAGAAAAGAAAGAGAGAAACAATGAGAAAGAGGTGAAAAGACAGAGGTCATCAAAGTGAGATTGCAAGAACTGTACCAGCATCGATGGCGGTGCAAGAAAGAGTCACCAACCAAAAAGATGAAAGATTTGAGGCAGATTGGCCTTCTGGTATTCAAGATTAGCTGATGGCCAGCGAGGTGCTAGCCAACGGCTGAGAGCCTGCTTAAAAAGTATTCGCCGGAGAAGGAGATCGGGGAAAGTTCGCCAATGAGAGATATTAAAATCCTCGACAAGATCGTAACGTGACGACGCTCCGGTCAGTGCTCTGCCATGTACGTCAGGCGGTGGAGAGGTCCGGCCGTCGTGCTAATGACGTGAGAGTGGTGGCAGTGAGCAAGTATTTAATTTATCAAAAGTCACTCCGAGACGTGCTGATGACGTGAGTACTTTCCTCTACCATACTATTACATTAAATTTGCTTGATTC
>NW_025831130.1:0-1061 GCF_002878395.1 Capsicum annuum | reverse complement strand
TTGGGGGTGGGCCCAGGGTCCAGGCATGTTGTGGGCCAAAAATTGATTGGGGCATGCCAGGGAGGTTAGGGATCTTCCCAGTGTGGTCCGTTTAATTTTTAGTGGCTATTTAGGTGGACAAACGGGGAAAACAACGCGAACGGGGCATTTTCAGGCCAAATCGGTGTGCTATAGCCCATGATTTTGGGGGTGGTCCTGGGGTTTGGGTGTGTTGTAGGTCAAAAATTGATCGGGGCATGCAAGGAAGGTTGGAAATCATCCCAGTATGGTCCGTTTAACTCTTTGTGTCCATTTGGGTGGACAAATGGGTGAAACGGCGTGAACGGGGCATTTTCGGGTCAAATCGGTGTGCTATAGCCCACGGTTTTTGGGGTGGGATCGGGGTTTGGGCATTCAATGGGCCCAAAATCAACTAGGGAGTGTCAGGGAGGTTGGGGATTGTCCAAGTATGGCCTGTTTAATTTTTTGTTGCCATTTGGATGGACAAACGGTGAAACGGCGTGAATGGGACATTTTTGGGCCAAGTCGGTGTGCTATAGCCCACGATTTCCGAGTGTGCTGTAGGTCAAAAATCAATAGAGGCATGCCAAGGAGGTTGAGGATTATTCCAGTGTGGTCCATTTAATTTTTTTTGGCTATTTGGGTGTACAAACAGGTGAAACGGCACGAACAGGGCATTTTTGAGGCAAATTGATGTGCTATAGCCCACGATTTTGGGGATGGGCCTGGGGTCCGGGCGTTCTGTTGGCCAAAAATTTATCGGGGCATGCCAGGGAGGTTGGGGATCATCATAGTATGGTCCGTTTAATTTTTTCGTTCCATTTGCACTGACAAATGGGCTAAACGGAGGAAACAAAGCATTTTTGGGCCAAATCGTTGTGTATAGCCCACGGTTTTCGGGGTTGGCCCAGGTTTTGAATGTGATGTGGGATGAAAATTAATCGGGGCATGCTAGGAAGGTTGTGTGGTCCGTTTCATTTTTCGTGGTTATTTGGGTGGACAAATGAGCAAAACAGTGTGAATGGGGCATTTACGGGCCAAATCGCATGTGCTATAGCCCA
>NW_025831129.1:0-1356 GCF_002878395.1 Capsicum annuum | reverse complement strand
GTTCATGTTTTTTGTCTTAACATTAAGTGTTAAAACATCCATGATGTTAGGATCATTAATATCTACTGAGAAATTGGGGTAGCAATTAAAGTATACCGGGCCATCAGCTAGGTTACTTTGAATTACTCCTAAGAGTGAATCGTCAAAGTTTAATAGACGGGCATCTCTTAGGATAGCACAGACTGGGATATCAAGACCCTTCCTAAAAAGTGGCTTAATAGCTACTTGAACAAGACCGACATGAAGATAATTGAACTGATTTTTGAATCGGTTTATGTCAAGTTCATTTAGTAATTGGATAATTTCCAAAAAATTATTAATGGCGACTGTAGACTCAGAGGTCTTAATGTTATGCTTTTTTAAACAACTAAATTTACCGATTTGATAAATCGTTTTAAAAGGTTCTTCTGGAATGCTCCAGTTTTGAAGTTCATTTTCAATATTAGCAATCTGAGTTTCCTGAGAAGAAAGGTTAACAGTATTCTTAATATGATGGTTGGGATTCATTAGAAAGGAAATACTGTCTAGAGACTGACTGGGAAATCTAAGCCGATAATATACTCGGTATATTATGGCTATTTCTCTAGTATTATCCTTACTGTTCATGTTTTTTGTCTTAACATTAAGTGTTAAAACATCCATGATGTTAGGATCATTAATAGCTACTGAGAAATTGGGGTAGCAATTAAAGTATATCGGGCCATCGGCTAGGTTACTTTGAATTACTCCTAAGAGTGAATCGTCAAAGTTTAATAGACGGGCATCTCTTAGGATAGCACAGACTGGGTTATCAAGACCCTGCCTAAAAAGTGGCTTAATAGCTACTTGAACAAGACCGACATAAAGATAATTAAACTAGTTTTTGAATCGGTTTATGTCAAGTTCATTTAGTAATTGGATAATTTCCAAAGAATTATTAATGGCGACTGTAGACTCAGAGGTCTTAATGTTATGCTTTTTTAAAAAACTAAATTTACCGATTTGATAAATCATTTTAAAAGGTTTTTCTAGAATACTCCAGTTTTGAAGATCATTTTCAATATTAGCAATCTGGGTTGCTTGAGAAGAATACCAATATGTCTTTTCCTATCAGCTATCCATAGCCGACCAAATTCCTTTTGCTGTTCTGTAGAATAGGTACTGGTGTACCATTTTCTTTTTATTGCGAAAGAAAAAATATTAAATGAGAAGAAGTAATTGAAAAACTTACAAGATTTTATTCAAACTTTTAAAACATTACAAGAGAAGAGCTTAGGCAGGCGGAAATATTTCTTGTCTATGAAATTTTCTGATGCCTTCTCTAGTATTACAACAAGTCTTATATAGATGAGAGAGAGATGATAAAGTACATCTAAA
>NW_025831128.1:0-1391 GCF_002878395.1 Capsicum annuum | reverse complement strand
CACACACACTAGAACTGACACTATTTTTATTAAAATTGTATAACACTATCTTTTATAACTTTCGTCAGTCCCTCCATACTCGTATCACAATTTACTTGCATAAACCAAAAAAACAGTGAAAGTGACTAAACAAAATCTTCATTTCCTTTTTTGTACATTTATTACAATCTTTGAATTTCTTTTGTTTGTTTGTTTGTTTTGTTTGTGTTCACTATCTCTCAATAATCAGTCCAATGAACTTGTTATCTGTATTGACACAGGAAAAACAGAAATTGAAGTTTTCATTTAAGGTTAAATTTGTTTTCTTTACAAGTTATTCTGTGAAATTTATTGTAGCATCACTATTTTTCAGCATTCTTGATTTTTTTTTATTTATTTTTTTTATTTGCAATGCAGGTGCAGTTAAAGGCTTTGTGATGAAAGTAAATGGAATTCAATGGTAGCTCAGATGAATTCTTAGTTTTTACTCCATCAGTTATTACTACATTTGGTAAAGTTTTCTTCTCTTTGGAGTCTTATCCTTTTCCTTAGTACTGAATTCTGTGTGTGTTGGGGGGTTGGGGGGAGAGAGAAGAAACCATATTTTTATTTTTCCTTTATTCAGTTCTTTGTTATAATCGTGATGTCCGGGCTAGGTTGCACAGTGATGGAGGCGGAATTTTTACTTGAAGTATGTCAAAATATAAAGAATAAATTCACGAAAAGCCAAGAGGTGTCAATCTGTAGTATATATACATAAAATAATGTTTTTACGTAGCTACATAGCGTATTTGTATCTTTCATTTATTCAATTCTTTTTGATAATTGTAATGTTTGGGCTAGCTTGCATAGTGATGAAGCCGGAATTTTTACTAAAGTATGTCAAAATATAAAGAGTTAAATTCACGAAAAAGCCAAGAGGTGTCAATATGTAATATATTTACATAAAATAATGTTTTTGTGAAGCTACACAACGTATTCCTACTAAGGGGTGTCGGTTAACAGCCCTCAAGGACATGTGGCTCCGCCGCTGAGCTTGTATGCAGCTCAACTAATTCCAGGGAATACTTGCTACCTCCGACCACCAACAATTTTCACCAAGAAAGAGCAAGGTGTACTCTTCAATATATTGATAAAAGGTTGTGGTGTGATGGATAGTATCCCTCCGTCCTTAACAAGAGGTCTGGGGTTTCATCCTTGGAAATGCAAAAAATGTTTAATGGAACTTACAAGGCGCGAATCTGTATGAAAAATATTTCAACTCAAAGTTGGTACCGGAGACTAGATGGGAAGCTTGAGCAAAAAAAGAAGTGTACTGTAGTTGCTTTTATGGTTGTTGATATTGCTTTCTTATAGTATAAATTGGAACTCTCTATGGAACACATTTACTAGTTAGAAGGACTTGAACTTGA
>NW_025831127.1:0-1187 GCF_002878395.1 Capsicum annuum | reverse complement strand
AAACAAGAAATTAGAAGCAAGATAGAAATTAAAGAAATATAGACACAATTAGATTCAAATAATTAAAAGAGGTAATGATGAAACTAAACAAAACACCACTTAATTGAAAAACTATAAATACCTAATCTATTAGAATCCTCAAGAAGGCAGTAACCGTACTTGCAAATCATAGGACAAGTGTCGAAAATCAGCAAAGGATTCTCAAGCTCTCAGAAAAGGCACAAATATTCAATCTTCAAAAATTAGTGGCCCCTAGAACCTTACATCATGAAACGATGCAGCATTCGGGGAAGGTTAATTGGGTGAGCACTAACATGTAAATCGGGATAAGAGATAAAATAATTCCATTCATATACATATATATAAGATGTTATGATAGGGTACAAGATTCAATGCTAATAGCCAACTATTTATACTAAGGGTTAAAAGAAGTAAATAACGATCAAATTGCCCTTTATTTAAATTACAAGATAATTTAAATGGTAGACACTTAGAGATCTTTTGGTAGAGTGTATTGAAAAAATTGACGCATGCGTTAATTAATCTGTATTGCTAATACATTGTTTGGCATATTTTTAGCTTATGTATAACTGATACTTGCATTAGTTATACACTCTATTGTGTATTGAGATGTATATTAGTAATACACACCATTTCTTATGTATTAGTAATACACACCATTTTAACACAGGTATTAACTTGTTAAATGATAAATTTGCCCCTTCTTTTTCAGTTTTTTCTGCTCTTATATTAGTTGTTGGTGCTGGTACTTTTCAATGATTCAATATTGCTGCTAATTTTGTATTGATAAAATATAGCAATCCCATAATTCAGAAACTTCACGGGAAAAAGTGAATCAAAATGGAGGGAGTTTTATGAGGTACTTGGGCAACCTCTCTACCAATAAATGAAACAAAATAGATTTTCACCGATTGATAACTAAGTTCAGTAAAAGAATCAGTATTACCTAATGCTAGACAGATATCATATGCAGGATTTGTAGATTTGAGAATGGCATGAAGATCACTTTTGTCATTAAAATGCACCGTTTTTCCTTTGTCAGGTGCACAAGCAACATTTGAAAAAATTAAGATCCGAATCGGCAAATAATGCCATCTTCCCAAATTGGCAATTAAGATACGAATCGACAAAAAATGTAATCTTCCAAATCTTCCCGGACGACCTAT
>NW_025831126.1:0-1248 GCF_002878395.1 Capsicum annuum | reverse complement strand
CAACATGTTGCAAGAAATATGATTTTGCATCAATGATAGACCAAAATGCTTTGATCTACAGGAGTTTGTGCTAATTACGGAGTTAAATTGTGGGCAATATTCCTCTAATTTAAAATATCTCAAAGTCATGAAGGAGGGTGAAGCCTTTTTCAAAAGAATTCTCAGAAAGAAGTATGTAATACCCCGAGAAATTTTTCGTTGAAATTTTGTGCGTAAACGTGTTGGGTTCTATTTTCTAGAATGAATTATAAATTTTCAGTGTAGAATGTCTTAGATTATGACCCACCATTACGTATATTATCGAATAATCTTTCCAACGATATGTAGATCATCCAAAACGGACACCTGAGCGACGAGTTATGAACATTCCAATCGAACCGTGAATAGTAGTGAACAGTAAAACGTACAGGAAAAAGTACTGAGGCCTGACGTATTTTTGCTCCAACTTTAAACGATCATAACTCCTTGTACATAATGATATGGGTGAAATACTATATATCAACGAAAAGCTCTGCGAGTCCTCTTTCCAATGAAATTAGTTTCATCCAATTTGTCTATCGGAGCAAAAATTTATGATCGATCTACTTCAGCCTATCAAATGTGATTTTTTGGGTCAACTTCAAATAATTATAACTCCGCGTACACAATGATCTGGGTGAGATACTATATATCAATGGAAATATATGAGAGTTCTCTTTCTAATGAAATTGGTTTCATCCAATTTGGATATTAGAGTAAAATGTTATGGCTGATCTACTTCAGACTATCAAAACAGTCCATCAAAGGACAGATTCGAGAATTATTTAATTTTTAGGGGCGTTTTGGTCATTCCCCCTCACTTAAAATCCATCCAAACCCTATATTAAAGCCTATTAGAAGCATTATATGTTATATTTCATCAAGTTCCCTCAAAAAGAAATCCTAAGCTCCTACATCCAACTTCAAGAACCTCTAAAGTTCACCATTAATTCTGCAAATTTATTCAAGATTCCAAGTTCCTAGTTCAAGAACTCCAAGAACCATTATTCAAAGGCACAATTAACATCTCAAAAATGAGTATCGATCTAAAGTTCATCATTCAAGGTATGTGGGGTTTTTCAACAAGAACTCTCTTTCGTTCTTGTGCCCAAAAGTAATTTTCTATACAAAGGCATGATTTTTATTTTATTTTTACGAATTTGAAGCATCAACCCATATCTTATGATGAATATTATGAAATCTTGTTGTTTATGATTTTGAAAGATGAAT
>NW_025831125.1:0-2467 GCF_002878395.1 Capsicum annuum | reverse complement strand
GGTTCGGCGAAAATATATCATGATCTTAAGGAGAAGTATTGGTGGAATGGTATAAAAAAGGATGTGTCTAATTTTTTTGGCATGTGTATGGTGTGTCAATAAGTAAAAGTTGAGCACATGAGACCTGGAGGTTTGTATTAGGAGATTGAATTGCCAGATTGGAAATGCGAGGTGCTCTACATGGATTTCATTATAGGTCTTCCTTTGTGTCAGAATCAGTTTGATTTGGTTTGGTTTATCCTGGATAGAATGACAATGTCGGCTCACTTTTTGCCAATGTGGATGAACTTTTCGACATAGGTTTATGCGAGGTTGTATCTTCATGAGATTATGAAACTGCATGGGGTACATATTTCGGTTATCTTTGACCGTGTTATGCAATTTTCATCTATCTTTTGGTGGTCGTTTCAGAAGGGGTTGGGTACTATGGTTAGTCTGAGTACTACTTTTCACTCACTGATAGATGAGCAAGCAGAAAGGATTATTCAGACATTGAAAAATATGCTTCGTGCATGTGTGATTAATTATGGTGGTAGTTCGATTAAGTATCTACCTATTTTAGAGTTTGCTTACAATAATGGATATAATTCTAGCATTGGGATTGCCTCTTTTGAGAGATTGTATTATAGGTGGTGTAGATCTTCTATTGGGTGGTTTGAGGTTGGTGAGATGGATATGTTAGACCTGGATTTGGTTTATCAGTCTTTGGAGATTGTAAAGGTGATTCGGATAAGCTTAATGCTTCCCAAAGTTGCCAAAAGTCCTTTGCTGATGTAAGGCGTAAGGACTTAGAGTTTGAGGTTGGGATAGTGAGTTCCTAAAGGTATCTCACAGGAAGGGAGTAATGCGGTTTGGTAAAAACCGGAAGCTCAGTCCCCGTATATGGTCCTTGTTTGGTTTTACGGAGGGTTGGTAGTATTTTGAATGAATTGGAGTTTCCTTCTAGTTTGAGCTCCATTTATTGAGTATTCCATGACTCTATGTTGAGAAAGTGTATAGGTGATCCTTAATGGATTGTTCCTTTGGAAGGATTGGGTATCTCAGATTATTTATCTTATGAAGAGATCCCGATTAAGAACTTAGATAGGCAGGTTTGTTGGTTACAGACCAAGGACGTAGCTTCGGTTGAGGTTCTATGATGGAACAACAAGGTAGAAGAAGCTACTTGGGAAGAGAAAAGAGGATATGAATTTCAAGTATCCGTATTTGTTTTCTGCCCTACATATTCATGCAAAAGGTATGTGTTCTTGATCACATCATTATTTTCTAACTTGGTTAAAGTAAGGTTTAATTCTTTGCATCATTGTTTTCTAACTAGTTAGAGGTTGGAATTGATATGTTGGGGTGCAACCTGTGCTTGTAATACCTTGTACGTAACTTGGGAATGAATGATCCTAGTGGGGGAGACTGAAATATTTGGTTTCTGATCCTTAGAAATTTCTCGAGTTTTGAACTCTATGGACATCATATGACTAGGGATACTAGTCATATGTTATGATATGGTTTAGAAGGGTCTTAGTTGGACCTTAAATAGTGTTGTGGGGATAGGTTTTCATCCAAGGAACTAGTGGAAAACATACAGGTCGTATGTTAGGGAACACGTCATATGGAGATAAATCGTATGTTAATCAGTGTGTCCATGATCACATTCTATCTAGGGTACGAGTTGTAGGGTACTTCTCGTACCTTAGGGTACAATTTTTCCATGATGGCCGTATGTTGACCAGTGTGGGGGTCTAAAGTGAGGCCTAGGGTACAAGTAAGTGTACTACTAGTTCCCTAGGGTACGTATAGAGGGGGTGGTTGTACCCTCTTGCGAGAAATTAATATAGTTTAAGTTCGGGGTAATCTAGACATTTCTCCTTATAACTCCTTGGGACCTTACAACTTAAACACCCATTTTGGGGCTTTAGTAACATATTTGCAATCAATCAAAAACTCTAAACTCTCTTAAAATCTCTCAAGGCTCTTGGGATAAGCAAAAGCTAGGGTTTCCTTCAATGTGTTCAATTGGGGCTCATAGGGGTTAATGCTTCTTATTTTCTTCTTAATCTAAGGCAACATACTTCTTCCTCATTGTTAGTTTCTAGCAAAAGGCATGTTTTATGAATTTTTTTCATGGCAAGAATGTTGTAAGATTTTGGAGTTTCAAATATATATTAGGGGTTTTGGTTATAAATGCTTAGTTATAGTTTTTCCCATGTTTTAAATTATTGATTTACATGTGTTAATGATGGTTTGGACATTTGGTGGATTGGTAATTATTAATTGGTACTTGTGTTTTAGCTTTTGAAATACTATGACCCCAATGTGTTTGATAAAATACCTATAAGAATGGTTTTGCCATATTTTTGGACATTTATTGAACTATTGCATGGTATAACTTGTTAATGGAACCCTAAATGGTTAAATGGTATGGCCTGGGTGGTTATGGTTGGTCTAATTAAAATCCTTGTGGGGTACAAAA
>NW_025831124.1:0-1048 GCF_002878395.1 Capsicum annuum | reverse complement strand
ATACATATATATATATATATACATACATATATATACATATATATATATATACATATATATATATATATATACATATATATATATATATTACTTTACTTTACTTTACTACTATATATAAGAGAGGATGTGAGATTTTAGTAGTCTTCGCATCAAATATTTTTCTTTTATCATTCTATCCCTAATTTATATTTTAATTACTTTACAAATTTTCATTTATTTTGATAAATTTGAACAATTATATAAGCTTATTAAATGCTACAAAAGTGATGAGTAATAGAAGTGACACCATAAAAATTATTTATACAATCAAGTTCAAAATTGATGCAAGGATTTATTGTTTTTCTATTTTGTAGGAATGTTTATTAGTTGTACTTTAGATTTTTAGTTTTCCTAACAAATTTATCATGTACTTTTTCCTAACAAATTTATCATGGACATAAATTTTCATTTTTCCTAACAAATTTATCATAGACAAGTTATTAAAGTATGTTGACATTCTCTTTCTAACTTAATACATCCTTAATTATTAAATAAAAATTCTTTTTATATTTAGCTAAAAATATTTGAAAATTTAACTTTTAAAAAAATATAATTTGACTCTCCAAATATTAATGATACTAAATAATGAAAGCTAAATAAGATGATAGTTTTAAACACACATGGCATAATCATGGGAAGGAACACGCAAAAAAAAATAAAATTAAATCTAAATAAGATGAAAGTTTTATTTTTAAAATACACACAATATAATTATGGAAATGCACACACACAAAAAATATTAATCTAAATAAGATAAAAGTTTTATTTTTAAGAATAAATATTTAAAGCTTGAAAATATATATATATATATATATATATTTATATTTATCTATAAAAGTTAAGTAAGATGGAGGGTATTTTGGTAATCAATTAATTTATTCTTAGAAATTATACCATGCATATTACTTTGAATACAACAAACCAAACACTCAATAAAAAATAATCCCAGTATAACTAATCCCAGTATAAATTATCACATCATAACTTATCCCAGCTTAACTAATCCCAA
>NW_025831123.1:0-1317 GCF_002878395.1 Capsicum annuum | reverse complement strand
ATGTTTATAGTTCCAACAGCTCAAAAGGATTATGATCACCAAAGTAATAATCTCAAAAGTTAAATAAACTTAGTAACCCAAATGTAATTTTTACGGGTGGCAGCCCAAGGGGTTTTGATACCTAGCATAAAGCCGATCCTAGTTGACGTGTTTATGGGTGGAAGCCCAAGGGGTTTTGATACCTAGCATAGGGCCGATCCCAGTTGATGTGCTTATGGGTGGCAGCTCAGGGGTTATGATACCTAGCATGGGCCGATCCTGATTAATGTATTTGTGAGTGTCTTCCTTTTTAACCACTAATCAACTGGTCATTTTATCACATGTTATAAATTTATTAAAACAAAGAAATATAAAGTAAAGAAAATAATGTAATGTACATGATTCCACAATTATAATAAAGGTGATCTTCTACACTTGTCCCTATTGTTATACATTGATATCTGATTTCATTTAATCTCTTATTTTACATATATATAGTCACTTAATGCCTTATATACTTAGTACATTTTTTGTACTGATGTCCCTATTGCTTTGAGGGCCCTGCATTCATGCCTGCAGGTTGTTAGAAGGAAAGAGATGCATGCCGCATACGATCGATTTTAGCTGATAATTGGCATGCTTCGTTATTTTGGAGTTTCCAAGGTTAGAGTTTGACTTATATAACTAATGAATACTACGAGGCCTATCCCGAATCATCATAGAGGCTTGTAGACTGTTGTTGTCGTGGGTCAGATAGTCAGTTACAGTCCAATTGTTCTTATATTATACTTTTGTTACATTTGAATTTGTCTTACTTGTGTTTCCTTTCAAATTCAATTTTGCCTTGATAGTCCACTAATATTGTTTTGTTGGGTTCTAGTTGATTTGTTTAGTCAAGAGTGGCACCAGGTGCCAGTTGCACCTCCATGGTTTTGGGGTGTGACATGTGGGTTCAACCAAGTAGTTGAAAAAAAGTACATTCACTTTGGATAAAGGACGTTATATTGTTTCACAAGGTGTCACAATTCAAAGCTTTGGAAAAATTTCTTTTTGCCACTACCTATATTTGCATATTTTATTTATCAAGTAATTTATTATGCCTGTTTATTTTCTATTTTAAATAAATTTTTTGTCAAATATTTTCTTATTAGTTATTGTCCAAGATTGGAATAGATGGGGTTATGAGTCCAAACAAAGTTGGAAGAATGTAGTATCAAGAGCCATGCCTTCAAAGTCGACACAAATCAACCAACCTCCAAATTACAAATTTTTCTCTGGATGCAGGTTCTACAGATTAGTAGATACTAAAAGTTAACGACATTGCAGTCTTGTGAGGAT
>NW_025831122.1:0-1242 GCF_002878395.1 Capsicum annuum | reverse complement strand
AATGATCATGTCCTTGAAAGATAAGGACTCACTGCTAACTCTGACTGCTGAGACTGGAATCTACCGATGCTCTGGAGCTCCAGTCTTTGAACCTATGGGATAATACACCATAGCGCAAATGCATATTTACTTTGAATGTACTGGTATGCATGTGAGGTAGGTTGAATGTAATACCCCAAGAAATTTTTCATTGAAATTTTGTGCGTAAATGTGTTGGGTTCTATCTTCTAGAATAAATTATAAATTTTTCATATGGAATGTCTAAGATTATGACCCACCATTACTTAGAGTATCAAATAAGCTTTCCAGCAATATATGGATCATTAAAAACAGACACCCAAGTGGCGAGTTATGAACATTCTAATCAAACAGTGAATAGTAGTGAACAGTAAATGTGTAGGAAAAAGTATTGAGGCCTGGCGTATTTTTGCTCCAACTTTAAATGATCATAAATCCTTGTACATAATAATCTGGGTGATATACTATACATTAACGGAAAGCTCTACGAATACTCTTTCCAATGAAATTAGTTTCATCCAATTTTTCTATTGGAGCAAAAAGTTATGGTCGATCTACTTCAGCCTATAAAAATGAAATTTTTAGGTCAACTTCAAGCGATCATAAAAACTCATACACAATGATCTGGGTGAGATACTATACATCAATAGAACGATATGAGAGTCCTCTTTTTATTGAAATTTGTTTCATCCAATTTCGATACCGGAGTAAAATATTATGGTTGATCTACTACAGACTATCAAAACAGTCCACCAAAGGACAGATTAGAGAATTATTTGATTTTTAGGGGTGTTTTGGTCATTTTCCCTCACCCAAAATCCATCTAAACCCTATATTAAAGCCTATTAGAAGCATTATATGTTATATTTCATCAAATTTCCTTAAAAAGAAAACCCTAAGCTCCTATATCCAACTTCAAGAACCTCCAAAGTTCACCTTTAATTCTGCAAATTTATTCAAGATTCCAAGTTCCTAGTTCAATATCTTCAAGAACCTCCAAAGTTCACCATTAGTTCTGCAAATTTATTCAAGATTCCAAGTTCCTAGTTCAAGAACTTCAAGAACCTCCAAAGTTCACTATTAATTCTGCAAATTTATTCAAGATTCCAAGTTCCTAGTTCAAGAACTCCAAGAACCATCATTCAAAGGCACGATTAACATCTCAAAAATGAGTATCGATCTAAATTTCATCATTCAAGGTATGTGGGTTTTTTCAACAAGAAC
>NW_025831121.1:0-1166 GCF_002878395.1 Capsicum annuum | reverse complement strand
GAGTTTTCACTCTATCCTTTTTGTTTTGTGTGTTTTATAAATTTGTGACATGGTAATGAGTGTTTCTTTGTCAAATTCAATGTGAAATTTAATTCTCCCAAAATTTCAATTACTTGTAGAATTAAACTGTCGTCTCAAATTTCAGTTGTAGACTTTTATGTCCTTTTTCTTTGACTTTTTGTTCATTCATATAGTATAAGAAAATGTTATTCAAAAAGAAAAAGAAAAGGATTTCTTATTTATCTTAATTCTTAACAACACTCAAAATGTGTGGAAAGTTTGATTCTGCATACCAATATCAAGGAGTATTAATTAAATTTTATGTCTCATTAATTGATCTTATCTAGACCCTTAGAAAATATATTAAACAAGTGACACTCATATAAATGTATATTTGAGTAACTAGAATGCATTACTCTAATGGAAGGAGTCAAATCATGTAATTGTCGCGTTTCTACCTTTAAAAATCATAAGTAAGTATCTTCCACTAATTTATTCTTTTCAATATAATCAATTCTTTTAACTTCTAAAATCTATTAATTTTATGAACAAATATTATAAAAAAAATAATTAATTTTTAAACATCGGATATTTAAACTTAGCTATCAATCCTGTAGATGTATATCGTTTGAACTTTGAACACATGTATCCAGTAAATCATTTGAAATTGAAATTGAATTTATATAGAGAAACAAACCTAGGACGGATTCGGAGAATCCATCATGAACTCCAACTTTTCCTAGTGACATTTGGTCGGCAGTAGCATTGGTGGCGGCGGTTGTTGGCGTCACAGCTTTCTTCGCCAGAAGATTTCGTCGGCCAGCCGGCTAGAGCGGCAATTGGTGGCTGGTAGAGCAGGTTTACCGGCACTGGTAGAGCAGGTTCGCTGGCTGGTTGGCGGCCGACGGGGGCAGTGGTTTTTTGTTGGTTTAGAGAGAGAAGGTAGAGAGAGGGAAGAGAGAAAAGAGATGAGTAACAGCTGATTTTTGGGTGAGGGATTAGGGTTTGGTATTTTGTTTAAAAGGAAATATAAGGGTAATGAGATTTCAGCCGTTGGATCAATTTTGATCAACGACTGAGATTAAAATTACTTTTAAAAGGGGTCAAAAAAAAAATTACTATCAATTTGGTTAAAATTGACATTAATTGTGTACAAGATGACTAGA
>NW_025831120.1:0-1805 GCF_002878395.1 Capsicum annuum | reverse complement strand
GACATGTGTTATTGTACTTATTTCATCCTCTCATGATTATGATGATTTTCTTCGGGCTATGTGAGTCTTTCATACATCCTGCATATTTCTTATAAATATTTATGATGATGTTGTTTATACAACTGCATACAACCCCATGTACTCAATTCCTTTCCATGGTACTGACCCACATCTTCGGATGTGGGCTGCATTTTCTCGAAATGTAGGTTCAGGTGCTCAGTTCCAGGTTCGACAGTGATTCTTCTGCACGTTGTTCTACATCCTCTTTTGTGGTGAGTCCTCATGTTCCGAGGACATGATGTCTGATGTTGGTTTTGCGGAATTATTTATATATGATAACTGAATATAAGTCAGTTGGGGCATGTCTCAATGGCTCGCTGGTTTTATTGATTTTCTTAAAGGCTTGTAAGACTAGTATAGATGTAGGGAGTTGACTAATAAGTCGTATTTTGTTATCTTTCTGAAATTCTTTTATTCTTGGATGATGATTACTCTATTGATATTTGAGGGTTATTTATGGAAACCCCGTTGATTTGTGTTGAACTGAATGAAAATGGCTCAAAGGGTTAGCTTGGGGCTACTCGTAGCCTCAAGCATCGTGTGAAGCTTCGGGACCCATTTTCTGGGGCGTTACACTCTCAGTCAATCCATGTTCATAGAAATTCAGTCAGTCATGTGACTCAGGAATAATCAATAAACTTAGTAATCTCAGAAACCTTAGAAATTCAGTAAACTCAGTAGTTTTCCATCAGTCAATGAAACTCAGTTAACTTAGTCCTGGCATTTTAGTTAATCATGTTCAGTGTTTATCCAGATAGGAGTGTCTATCCAGATGGGAGTAGAAATTATCATCGAGTGAATCCAAGGATAGTAACCCACCTATTATATGAGGGTGTGATTTTTAAAAGAAATTCTTGCGTTCCAAAACTACGTAGCTAGCGTAGGTTGAGACATCATAGCCTGTTATAAGGGGGCAGATGAGGTTACTTAACCTTTTATATGAGTGTTCCTACCATTCTCACTAGAGTTACCTGTTATACAAGGGTTACTCATAGATTATCCTTACTAGTGGCGCGGTATTGACACCCTTCCAATTAGGGTTATAGATTGGAACCCAACTCATCTATTATGGCGTATTAGGGGCATGCTGGTTAGATAACTACTTCCCACAGTTTTAGTACAGAATTAGGACTGTTAGATACAGTCATTCCGTCTCAGTAATAGAACTCAGATAGCTCTACAAAATTTAGTACTGTCAGATACAATCAACTCAGAATAGTACGGAACTCAGCTAGTCCCATCAGAAACTAGATTGCCAGATACAGTCACTTAGTATCAGTTCTTTTAGTTGTACAATTATTAGTATCTCATGTTATCAGTTCTCAGACTCAGTAATCATATAATCACGTAATCACGAACTCAGTTATAGTTATTATGTATTTATGCATATATTCTCACATCCATGTTATCCAGTCTGTTAGTATAGTTCATACATGTGAACCTTTTGCATTCAGAATACCTCACATACATACCAGTACATTCAAATGTACTAACGCATTTACATTATGGTGTTTTATACTATAGGTTCAGAAGCACGATCTCCAAAGCACTAGTAGCATTCCAGTCTCAGCAGTCAAAGTTAGTAGTGATTCCTCATCCTTAGAGGACATAACTATTACTTTATTACCTCATTAATTAATTTATTAGTTGGAGTTAGTTTGGGATATGTCCCATCAACTCTTTATTCAGACAGTTCAACTAGTTAGAGGCTCTTTAGACTATCATGTTTGAATAGTTATTTCAGT
>NW_025831119.1:0-1073 GCF_002878395.1 Capsicum annuum | reverse complement strand
CATAGCGCAAATGCGTCACTACAAAAGAATTTAGTGAGTATATGTGTAAGGTATGATAAATGCAAGGGTTCAAATGCATTAGCAATACTAATTGACTGGATAATATAAATGTGAGAGTGTACACATGAATACATAGTAACTGAGATTGTGAGAACATGATAACTGAGTATATATACTAATGACATGAATTTACTGATATTTAACATGACTGATAGTAGAGTTCTGATAACTGATATAACTGATATCATGAGTGACTGTGTCTGATAGTCCTGAATATGATGGAACTATCTGAGTTCTGTACTGTTACTGATAGTCCCGATATATTAAAATCTGAAGAAATATATGAGTTGTATTACTGGGACTAATACTGAGACTGTGGGAATAGTTATTTAATCAATAGGCCTCAAATGCGCTATAATAGCTGAGATGGGGTCCAATCAGTGCCCTGATTAGAACGGTGTCAATACCGCGCCACTGGTAAGGACAAACTGTAGGTAAACCTCATCTGAAAGTGTACCCAAAATAGAAAGGTGGGGCCATCATCTGACAGTGCTTATCCACCTCATTAATCCTCAGCTGACAGCGTTGATGTCTTAACCTATGCTGGCTACTTAGGTCTGGAACGCAAGGATGACTGCTAAGAATCACACCCTCATCGTATGTGTTCCCATCCTTGGGTTCACTCGGTGCTAATTTCTACTCCCATCTGAAGAGACTGAACATGATTAGATGACTGTACATGGACTAATTTAATGACTTTCGTTGACTGATGGAATATTACTGCTATTGATAGTTAACTGAGATCATGAGATTTTTGAGATTTTGTGAGTTGTATGACTGACTGAATTCTATGGAACATGGATTGACCGAGGATAACATGAAAACATGACATGGCTTTAGGCACAAAGCTATATTTTTTAGGTTAATTAACTCCAGAACTCGATAGAAGGACACTAACATAACATGACATCTCGATCATAGGACTAAAGTTCCCAATTCATAATACCATAACTTGCGGATTTCATAGAGTACACAGTTGTCATAATCTTGTAAATGGTAGGATTACATATATA
>NW_025831118.1:0-2349 GCF_002878395.1 Capsicum annuum | reverse complement strand
CTCTTATTCTATTTCTCCCTCTACTTAATCTTTTGCTCTATCTTCTGGGCATTGGTCATAATTCTAGCTAAGGTTATGTCACTATTCAGTATGGCTGATCTGCACTCATTAACTACGCTGTCGTTTACCCCTGAAGTAAACTTAGTCATCTTGGATCTATTATCTTCAACCACATGAGGGGCATACCTGGCTAATTGAGCAAACTTAAAAGAATACTCTTTCACTTTCATATTGCCCTGCTTGAGGTTGATGAACTCTAGCACCTTGGCTTCTCTAAGCTCTTGGGTAAAGAATTTGTCTAAGAATGTAGTGATAAACTTCTCCTACTCTATAGGACCTGCATCATCTGATCTTTCAGACTTCCACTATTTGAACAAAGCAAGAGCCAAATCCTATAATTGGTATACAGCTAGCTTAGCACTCTCAACAGTAGTCATCCCCATGGTGTTTGTCACTTTTTAAACATGATCTAAGAATTCCTGAGTGTCTTCATCTACCTTAGACCTAAGGAAGGTTGGAGAAGTCATTCGGGAAAATTCTCGAATCCTTACTGCAGCTGAGTTGGCCAAGGGGTTGGTCGAAACAACTGTTGGTCATTCATTATGAGCAGCAACTGATTGAGCAAGAGTGGTAAATGCGGTCCTGAACTCCGAATGAGAAATATGATCGCCTAAAGGTTCTTTGGGCTAAGGGGCTGACTGATTTCTTCTCTTAGGAGACATGTTCTGAAATAAAGAGAAAAAATAAATTAGACTGAGAGACTGACTTGTGATTATGTTCTCTAGCACAAGGGAAACTATTCTTAAACATATCATAGCCTCTTTCACATAAATGTGGAACGTAACACACTAATCAACTCTACTAGATGCGGCTTTCATACTTCCTAGGACTCTATTGAAACTTAGGCTTTGATACCAAGTTTGTAACGACCCAATTTGCTGAACTGGAATGCTACTTGGTACTCATGACCCTGAAAGACCACAAGCTAACCCATGACTAATATTTGTACCTGTATACTGCATAAAATAACATAATAATGCGGAAACAAGCACCGAAAGGCCATAAGGTTTGATCATGAACATAACTGAATAATGTAACATTTGTGTGGGGTAATAGAATACCCAAAACAAAATTGAAGTCTCAAATATGATAGTCTGTATCTAGTCTGCATCCCCAACTAACTCAAACTAATAAGCTAATCAATGAGATACTAGAAAATCGTTATGTCCTCAAAGGATGAGGACTCATTTCTAGTCTTACTGCTAAATCTAGAATCTACTACTGATCTGGAACTCGTGTATCTGAACCTATGGTGTAACATAAAAGAAAGTACCATAGAGTGAATGCGTCAGTACATATATACCGAGTATACATGTTAGGTAGGATATAGGAAAGCGTTTGCATACATGAATAATGCTAACTGACTATTTAACATGAACATGAGAATAGATGCATAAATATGTAATTGTAACTGACAATGTGATTTCATGATTTCCGAGTTTGTATACTGATAACGTGACATGCTAGTAACTAATATGACTGATAAAATGAAGGACTATATCTGAATAATACTGATAACATGGTTGACTGTATCTGAGTATAACTGATAATACGGGTGACTATAGCTGATAGTCCTGAATCTGATGGAACTATCTGAATTTCGTACTGTATCTGAGTTAACTGTATCTGATAGTCTTGAAGTCTAAAGAACTATTTGAGTTCTATTACTGATATTGATTGACTGTATCACACAGTCCTGATTTTGTAACATGAAACTGTAGGAAGTAGTATCTAACCGACATGCCCCAAAGGTGCTATGATAGCTAAGCTGGGGTCCAATCTATGTCCTAATTTGAAGGGTATCAATACCGCGCCACTGGTATGGAAAACATATGAGTAACCCTCATATAACAGGTAACTCTAGAGAGAATGGTGGGAACCCTTACATAATAGGTTAAGCCACCTCACCTACCCTCATATAGAAGTCTACGATGTCTCAATCTATGCTGGCTACATAGTTTTGGAATGCAAGGATTTCTTCTATATATCACACCCTCGTATAATAGGTGAGTCCCCATTATTTGGTTCACTCAATGCTAATCCCTACTCCAATCTGAATGGACACTGAACATGATTTACTAAACTAAACTAAGCATGGACTGAGTTACTCAATTTATGTAGCTGATGGAATACTACTGATATCTGACAACTGACTGAGTCATGAGATCATGGAGATTTTTCCTGAGTCATAAGACTATGTAAAGTCTACGAGTTCATAGCTTGATTGAGAGTATCATGAAAACATGACATGGATCTAGGCACACAACTAATATTTTGGGTACAAGTACC
>NW_025831117.1:0-1439 GCF_002878395.1 Capsicum annuum | reverse complement strand
CTCAAACGATAGCTTGTAAAGACTCATCAAATCCATTAATGGCTGACTCTTTGCTAAAAAGTGTAGGGAGAATACTCCCATCCAGTTTCAAGACCAAAGGTACCTAGACAACAAACAAAGGAAACTCTTCAAAGATTAGGAATGGTTTTTTCTTAGGAAAAAAGAAAAATGAAAAAAGAAATATAGTAAAAAAAGTAGTAGACTCAATAAATAATTGTTAGCAAAATAACTACCCAAAAAAATAGCAATGAATCCAGAACCTCCATGACCAAGATCTAGAATTCCAAGAGAAGAAATAAGATCACCCCGAATGGGAACAAGACTGGCACTATCAGACCGAGACAGTAATGAGTATGATCGACACTATAATTCAGCCATGGATCAATTCATCCAAGACCCAAATGTAGACGATGATTCATGAATGGATTTTGACTCAGAAGCGTTACACAATTTGGATACGTAAGTAATGACGATATCTATAAAAAGACAAAATAAGTGTAACGCCCTAATTTTCTAAACCAGAATGCTACACGGTGCTCATACCTCAAAGGACCACAAGCTAACCCATGACTAATAACTGTACCTATAACTGTATAATATATATATATATATATATATAATGCAGAAACATGAACAAAAAGGGCGTAAAGTTCAATCTTGAATAATAAAATATCTGAAATAAGGTGGTATCACAGCACCAAAACAAAACTAGAAATACTAAAGTCTGAATCTAAAAAATCTATAATCGTATGAAAGCCTCTAAACTATCTGAATAAGGAGTTGAAGGAACATGTCTCCAACTAACTCCCTAAACTGAAAATAAACTAAAATACTGGAATAATAAATGTAACGATCATGTCATTAAAAGATGGGGACTCACTGCTTACTGAACTGCTACTGCTTATCTGGAATCTACACCTCAGAACCTATGGTGTAACATAAAAAGAAAGAACCATAGCACAAATGCGTCAGTACAACTAAAGTACTGAGTATACGTGGGGGTAGGCTAAATGAATGGGGTTTATATTCATAAGCATGCTGACTAATATGAACATGAGAATACATGTATACATACGTACATAACTACTACTGAACTCGTAGAGATACTGACTACTTGAGTTTGAACTCTGACAACATGAGTTTTGTGATACTAAGATACTGAATGACTGATAACATGGATAACTATATATAACAGTCCTAATTCTGGGGAAAGACTATTTGAGTTCCAAACTGTATCTGAATATCTAAGTCTGAGATCAATCCTAGCTAACGAGTGATCTCTGAAACTGATAATGAGAATACTCGACTGAATCTGAGATTGAGATCAAGCCTGTCTGTCGGGTGACCTCTAGATCTAATAATAAGCAACTAAATATGGGACCAAGCCTTCCCGATGGGATAGTCCAGGAATCAATGTAACTATCTGAGTTCCTTACTGA
>NW_025831116.1:0-2416 GCF_002878395.1 Capsicum annuum | reverse complement strand
GCAGTTTAATTTATTATTTATTAGTTTTGGGTCTACTGGGGCCTTGTCCCAGTTTTCTGATAGATATTTATTTTAGTCATGTAGAAGAGATTTTGCAGACGTTATAGAGATGTTGTGTTGACATTGTGGGACATTATTCCCCATTATTACTTTCGCATGATTCTTGACCATGTTTCTATTATATTGTGTATCTTCTGCATTTCTTTTATCATATGAATTGTGTGCATGATTACCAGACAGATAGGGGTGTTTTGGGCCTCATGGTTTGGAATACTCGTCATAGCCAGGGTCCTGATTCAGGTCGTGACAAACTTGGTATCAAAGCATGGTTCATGTTCTCATGGTGTTTGCAAAATCGCGCCGGGTAGAGTCTTGTTTATGGGTGTGTAGCGTGCCACACTTATAAGCAGGAGGCTACAAGGCATTTAGGAATGTCTCTCTTTCTTCATGTTCTAGTTCGTGCAACAGAGTCAGAATGTTCCTACTTTATACTCCAATTCGTGCTATGGTGACGTTCATATGAAAGTAAAATCATCCTAAATTCTTTCCTTACTCAGATGTTCTCAGACCCATCACATTACTTGGGTGATTCAAGTGCAGAAGTTTAGAGTCTAAATGGTATTGTCCCTTCGGATCGCTTTATATAAGATCTTAAAATTATACAAGGACTTGAGAAAAGTCCGTTATTGCTTCAGAGTGTATGGGTTCTACTGTGAACCTTGATCTTGATGAAATCATACTTTTTAGCCTTCTGTATTGAGTATATTCCAACCTTTTTAGAAATTTATGTTGCAGATGTCATGCCTAAGAAAAAAGATGTGTAGTAGAAGTGTTGGAATTGTATTTCCACCCAAATAGTAGTATAAGTTAAAGTGTCAGTGTCATGACCTATTGGTAGCTAGTAGCGTGTGTGGATTGTATGAAAATCTGTGGGGAAATATTTGACTCAGATTTTTATCTATACAAAGTAAGATGTGTATTCTCAGATTATGGAATATTGTGTGACAAGTTTCTATTTCTTGAAAATATTTTATCATTGTGTTGATGAGACTAAAAAGTCTAGTGAAGCCGTGCGGGGCTCTTTTGATTCACTAGCATAGTTGACTTGTCATTCATCCCATTTTCTTATTCAAAAAAAACACCAAAGTCTAGTGAAGCCATGTGAGGCCTATTTCGATTCACTAGCAAATTGTCGTTCAACGTGTTGTTCTTGTGTTGGTTGAATATATGCATAGCTGAATCTTTTTGCATGAGATAGAGTTGGTAATGAAGTGATTCGTCATTGTGAGTTATTAGTAGAAGGTAGAGAAGAAGTTGTTAGTCAGGGTGATTTGTTGGTTGCTTGAATGTGAAAATGGCTATATTAGCGAGTAAGTTATGATTATAGACTCATGGTTGTTTGAGGAATTTGATGGGAGTGTAAATGTATGCTTGGGTAAGTAATTGTGACGTGAGAAAGTAGTATAAGTAGATACGATTGTACGGGGTTATAATATAAGGATAAGGTTGACCATGTCTATTATGAGGCTTTAGCCCCCTTGACTCTCTTTTTATTGGTAGTTGTAAACTAGTGCTATTTGTGAGAAGGTAAGTAGTAGATTTTTGAGATATTTGGCTAGAATGTCCCAATTTGATGGATTAGTATATTTATATTATGTTGCATTCTTCATTGGTGGTAAATGATTGATACTAAACTATATGATTGAATTTAAATGGTGTGGTGGTAAATAGTGGCAAGAGTTGATGCTGCATGTTTTGTGGGATTAAATTAGTAGGCTTGAGGTGCTGAAATAGTACATGCTAATGAATTATGATAAGGAAAACCGTTAGGTCATGATAGATTATTGTGGTTATGAAGTTCTAGTGCACTAGTGTTTCGTGATGTTTATTTATAGTTTCCAAGTGAAAATTTTGTGTAAGGTTGGGTTGTAAATCATGCATAGCACTAGATATTAAGTTTGAATAGTTGATGTCTATGAAGGTGGATGTGAAGATTTCTTGGTTAATGAATACTAGTTGTATAGAAGTAATCTAATAGGCTTGAACGGTGCATGCAATAGATTAAGTTTATTTGATTTGTAGTGATGTATGATATTGTATGTGTGATGTAGAAGTATGCCTAAGGTGACATGAGGTTGTGGCATTATTTCTAAAGCTATTACATATTGCATGTGGATAGTAGTATAGTTGAATTGCTAGATGGGGAAAGACTAGTAAATGGTATTTGGTGTTCTAGATAGCTAAGTTAAGGAGCCTTGATTGATAGTATTGAGCCTTTTGATGTGATCTTGATTCTCATAGTAGAGGGATATAAATTTGGAGTCGCAATAGTGGTAGGCTGTGTCGAAAGTGATATGGTTCATCAAAGGCTTGGTGATATCCATGTTAAGAGTTAGAATCTAAGTTTGAGTTTTGA
>NW_025831115.1:0-1073 GCF_002878395.1 Capsicum annuum | reverse complement strand
CATAAATATCAAGATTTCATAATAATCATCATAAGATATGGGTTCATGCTTCAAATTCGTAAAAATCAAATAAAAATCATGCCTTTGTAAAGAAAATTACTTTTGGGCAGAAGAACGAAAGAGAGTTTTTGTTGAAAAGCCCCATATACCTTGAATGATGAACTTTAGATCGAAACTCATTTTTGAGATGTTAATTATGCCTTTGAATGATGGTTCTTGGAGTTCTTGAACTAGGAACTTGGAATCTTGAATAAATTTGCAGAATTAATGGTGAACTTTGGAGGTTCTTAAAGTTGGATGTAGGAGCTTAGGGTTTTCTTTTTGAGGGCATTTGATGAAATATAACATATAATGCTTCTAATAGGCTTTAATTTAGGGTTTGGATGGATTTTGGGTGAGGGGAAATGACCAAAATGCCCCTAAAAATAAAAAAAAATCTCGAATCTATCTTTTGGTGGACTGTTTTAATAGTCTGAAGTAGATCAACCATAACGTTTTACTTCGATATCTAAATTGGATGAAATTAATTTCATTAGAAAGAGGACTCTTATATCTTTCCGTTGATATATAGTATCTCATCCAGATCATTGTGTACGAGGAGTTATGATCGTTTTAAGTTGACTCAAAATTCGCTTTTGATAGGCTAAAGTAGATCGACCATAACTTTTTTCTCCGATCGACAAATTGGATGAAACTAATTTCATTGGAAAGAGAACTCGCAGAGATTTTTGTTGATATATAATAGATCACCCATATCATTATGTACAAGGTGTTATGATCATTTAAAAATACGCCAGGCCTCAGTACTTTTTCCTGCACGTTTTACTGTTCACTACTATTCACAATTCGATCGGAATGTTCATAACTCGTCGCTCGGGTGTCCGTTTTGGATGATCCATATATCGTTGGAAAGATTATTCAATATTCTATGCAATGGCGGGTCATAATCTAAGAAATTCCACATGAAAAATATATAATTCATTCTAAAAGATAGAACCCAACACGTTTACGCACAAAATTTCAACGAAAAATTTCTCGAGGTACTACAGCATAATAAGGCCGACAAAGAACCA
>NW_025831114.1:0-2566 GCF_002878395.1 Capsicum annuum | reverse complement strand
ATTGGTGATCATGTCTATCTAAAGATCTCTCCCATGAAGGAAGTGAAGAGATTAGGCAAGAAGGGAAAGCTCAGTCCCCAATATGTTGGTCCCTTCAAGATTCTCAGTCGCTTTGGCAAGGTAGCCTATGAGCTTGACTTGCCTTCAGATCTAGCATCAGTTCATCCATAAGTGACCTATTTTTTATAGTCCCCATTCAAAGAATTTATGTTCAGAACACTCTCTCTTATGAAGAGATTCCAATCAAAATCTTAGACTATTAGACTCGTAGATTGAGGAACAAAGAAGACCCTCTAGTTAAGGTTCGTTAGGAAAATTAGTCCATTGACGGACTACTTCAGAAGCAGAGGCAGACATGCATACCAAGTATCCTCACCTTTTCTTCACTAACTCAGATCAAAATCAAGGTAACAGTTCTCCTTAAGTTTACTCAGTTTCATGTTCAGTGTTCATCACAAACTTGGTATGCAATTTCATGCTCATGTTTCCATTATAAACTTAGAATCAAGTAACATTGCATATTCAGTCATGCACGTATGTATCAGTTCAGTTATGTAATTATGCATCAAATATGCATTCTCATTGTGAGAAACTTAGTTCTTCAGAACACTAAGTTATGCATTCATGAATCAGTTACACATGCATCAGATATGCATGTTCAGTATGTTATGTTCATCTTGTCAGTCATGTTAGTCATGAGATCATGTTCCAGTTATCCATGTTCAGTTCAAGTTCAGTTTATTGTTTTTCCTTTCAGTCAGTGTCATTCGAGGACAAATGTTCTCAAGGGGGAGATATTGTAATACCCAAAAATTTTTTAGCTAATTTTATCCCAAGGATGCCTGGTATTAGCTTCTAAAGTGAATGATGATTATTCCATGAGGAATTTTCAAGATTTTTACTTTTTTTCATTGTGAAAATTTAATAAGTTTTCCATCGATATATGATTTGCTTAAATTCAATAACTGGGTAAGAAATTATGACTATTTCAAGTTCCTGTCATAAAATAGTGTCATATTAGTTAGTGGCACGCCACGTCACAAGAGGAAATGTCATTTGGCAATTTCCAGTAGGTGTCTGCGATTATGGCGCGTTGCGCCAGTGCTCAGATTCAGAATTGTCCTTTTTCTAGTGTCTCAGTGCGATTTCTCCCACGTCGTGCCAATGTTCCAGGTCACGAAGGAAGGGGAAACATGATGGCTCCACGTCGCACCATCCTTCAATTTTCAGTGACACGGCACAATAACGCCACGTCGCGCTAGGGGCCTAATTCGGCAAAATTTTACTGAAATTAATTGACTCGTCCAGGGTTAAAAGGATCAATTTCCTACCCCTATTTAAACCCAACAACACGTGATTTAACCATTCTTCGCCCAAAATATACTAGTTTCTCTCAATTTTCTCTCAAGAACAAGCTAGGGTTTCTATTAAGGATTCAAATTCAAGAAGGTTTCACCATCAATCTTCACGAAATCACGAACTAAGGTATGCATAGTATTCATTTATGGACTCCTTTAATCCATGAAGCCCAAGAATCCCTTTTCTAAATTCAAGCTATGGATTTTCTTATAAATTTCATGATTGGGCTACTCTTGTTCATGTTGATAATGAGTAATTAAATTGTATTCCATGAATGAGTGTTAAATTCCATATGGGTTGATTTGTATAGGTATAGATTCATGAGATCCTATGACTAAACCCTTGAATGATTAAATTGGAATCGAATCATGATAGTCGGTTGTTGTATGATGTTGTTTACACATTCTATGCCTACCATGTGTTTGATTGAATGCCTAGATGAAGGAAAAGTGTCTAAATAGCATGATCTCATGAAATCCCCATGTATGTACAAGTTCATGTTTATCACAGGTTTGATGAAATACTTCTATGAATGTAGTATGTATTATAATGCTAGTCAAGTATTCAATTAAGTTATGCTAAGTCAGTTTCCTTCCATCGAGTCCTGGGCGTACTTGTACCAGAAACATTAGCTGTGTTCCTAGAGCCATGTCATGCTTTCACGATACTCTTAGTCAAGATATGAATTCTTAGACTTCAGACAGTCTAGACAGTTTTATGACTCAGAAAATCTCCATGATCTCATGAACTCAGTCAGTTGTCAGATATCAGTAGTATTTCGTCAATCAATGAAATTCATAGTATTTCGTCAGTCAATGGAATTCAGTATTTAAGCTCATGTTCAGTTCAGTAAATCATGTTCAGTGTCCATTCAGATGGGAGTATAAATTAGCACCGAGTGAACCCTAGGATGGGGACACACACTATCAGATGAGGGTGTGATCCTTAGCAGTTATCCTTGCATTCTAGAACTATGTAGCCAACATAGGTTGAGACATCAATACTATCGATGAGGGTTGATGAGGTGGATAAGTACTGTCAGATAAGGACCCTACTATTCTCGTATAGGGGACACTATCAGATGAGGGTCACCCACAGCTTTTTCTTACCAGTGGTACGGTATTGACACCCTCCTAATTGGGGTTACAGTGTGGACCCCAACTCAGCTATAATGGCGTATCAAGGGCATGTCGGTTAAATACTACTT
>NW_025831113.1:0-4224 GCF_002878395.1 Capsicum annuum | reverse complement strand
ATTTACACACTACATAATAGATTAAAACACTAAATTTACATAGGATTAAAGGATTTTGAAATATCTACGCATAGGAATGATGGATTTTCATTCTAGTCCAAAATGTGGGGTATTACAATATCTCTCCCTTAGGAACATTCGTCCTCAAATATGATTGGAAGAGATGAGAGAAAAGACAACCGATGTGAAATCAAGAATGAATGACTAATCATGATTTCATGGATGACATAATTGATAAGCTGAACATATCATACTAAACATACATATCTGATGCATGCGTAACTAATTTATGAATGTATGACTGAGTGTTCCGATAAACTGAGTTTCTCAAATTGAGAATGTATATCTGATGCATAACTAATAAGCTGACTGAGAATGTATATCTGATGCATAACTAAGAAGCTGAATCCCTGCATGTCTAATGTATGATTATATGACAAACATGATATGTGAATACATGACTTAAAGTACTGGTAAGCTGATCACGTATATCTGATGCGGGAATACATAACTGAACTGACTCATGAATATGTAATGGTAAAGATAACAAGTTTGAACTGAAAACTGAGCATAGAACTAAATACCAGGTTTGGTACTTAAATCTGAACATGAGAATGAGTAAGCTCAAAGAAGACTGCTACTATGAACTGAAAATACTGATGAGTTTGAGATTCATTACTCAATATGTATGAGAGAAAACATAAGAACATAGCTGAGTCTGGAACATGATACATGAACTGAACTGAGCCTGTAATGCATGACAAGGAAAAAGTATCGTATCGTGGCTACACTGAGCCATTGGATACATGAATTACTGTAAAGTTGTGAAGCTAGAGGGTCGGCTCATAAGTAACACTTACTCCAAGATAGATTTATTAAAAAAATGACATGTTTAAGTCAAGGAATTTTGGGGGCTATAGTGTATCTCCCCCTTAGGACACTATATCCCTTAAAGGATGCTGGACTGACCTTTCTGAGAAATAGATGAAGTTGAGGTGATACAAAAGGCACCTAGGTAAGAAATTGTGACTGATTATCTGAGATCTTAAAGCGTGATGCACGAATGTATAGAAATACTGACTTATCTGATTAACTGAGTAACTGGTAACTGAATGTTGGGTATGCAAAATTGAATTGGACTTAATCTGAGAAGCTGGGCTAAGGCCATAAATTATTATGCATATGAGAAGATATTGTCAGAAAATACAGGTCCAAGAGTATTACATGATTTGGAAACATTCCATAGACTGAGGTATTGGAATACCTATAACTGAGTAGCTGATAATTGTATGCTATGGACAAGAAAATCTAAAACTGAACTAAATTTCTGAGTTGAATACAGATCTGAAGCTGGCACTCTAACTTAAAACTGTAACTATGATCTGTACTGGAACTAAATTTTTGGTCCCGATAACTAAATACTAAAACTGAGGTTTAGATTGATACTGAAGTACTTAATCATAAGACTGAGCGCTAATTACTGAGTGTTGAGTACTAAAACTATAACTGAGATGGCAACTGACTTATGATAGTCGCATAATAAAGGCTGACATAAGTCAAGGATCTGGTTATTTATTGACACTCTACACTTTCCTGATTTTTAAATATTACCTCTTGCTAGCCCTTTTCTTGCCTACTAACAGGATATTTAAGCCTATATTCTTATCTACACCCTAGTATAAAACATGCATGCAATAATCTTCTCTTAACAAGAGACATTAACTCTCCCCCATCTAAGCAATTTCTCAACACTACACTATTCTTATAAAGAGAGCTCGCTAAAAGGTTAAATCAGGAGAACCTGAAACATAAATGGATACTGACTAAACTTGACACAAATAAAACTTAAGAAATAGAATATTAATAACATGGATTTACCAAAAAGGTCTGAACTGAGTATATACAAGATATAGTATGAATTTATCTGATCAGTGCGGGTGTAGCATGAGTCATGGAAATTGAGTATACTGTAAAGCATGATAGGTTTACATGATTCATGAGCTTCATGACCTGAGTCTAGAATTTCTAAGTTCATGGAACATGATTCGTAAAACTGAGTGAGCTGGGACTGAACTCCCTCTGCTGGGAACTAAAAATGGACATGATTCTATGGAATACGTGTGAACATAAGCTGTATTCATAGAATCTAAGACATAAAGTATTCATAGGAATTATGTTGACTGAAGTATAAAACTTTACGCTGAGATAAGGTATGGGTTGGGAATCGTCTTCCCTAACTGCTTTTCTGTACATAATGACGCTACTACTCGAATCTGAGAGCCTGATTGGGTTACTTGATCTAACATCATGCCCTTATCTTAAAGCCATCATCATAAGTCTATGAACAATAAACTAATCTTTGAACTGAACTGCAATTATCTGATCACCTTACTAAATACATTATCTACCTCTGTTTCCTTACATACTACTAATATCACATTCATACCTTCATGCTTAATTTTAAGTTAATAAACTTAAATTTCTAACTCGCACTGTTTAAGCCTATTGTTTAATTCGGGCACAACTATCCCCATGAATACATAATCTATTCAATCTAGATATAATATCCCAACTTATCTACTGCTAGACTCTAAGTTCATGCTTCTAACTCTAGGTCACCTGCTATCATAGGATTTTGAAAAGGGATCTGATGGCATATCTAAATCTAGTTTTGAGAACGAGTTCTCATGATCAGGAATGAGATCCATAAAACTTTGGAACACAACATAACTGATGGGATACTGTCTGAGAAAGCCATATCTTTAGGACTAGAGATTTACTATTTCTGTTACCTTGAAAATAAGGTAAAGTTGACATGAGGGGAGCATGATGTGAATCTACATGGGTTCCCTAGAGAACCTTTCTATAGCATGATCTGAGTCATGAAAAAAGGGAAATTATTCCTAAAACATCTCATAGCCTCCAGCATATAAGTGTGGTTCACAACACACGCATGTATAAGACTTTACTAGAAGCAACTTTCAGACTTTCTAGGACTCTATTGAACCTTAGGCTCTGATACCAAGTTTGTAACACCCCGATTTTATTAATCGGAATGCTACACGGTGCTCATGACCCCGAAGGACCACAAGCTAACCCATGACTAATATCTATACATGTACACTGCATAATATAACATAAAAATATGGAAACATGTACTGAATGGCCATAAGGTTTAAATCTAAACAAACATCTGATAAGGCAATATCTTAAAATAGTACCAAAAATAATCTGAAATAATTGTCTGACATGCTATAGTTTGGAAAGCCTCTAAACTCTCTGAATGAAGAGTTGATGAGACTTGTCCCCAACTTATTCCATCTAGAAACTAAACTAAAACAGTAAATGAAGCAATAATCCTATCATCCTCAAATGAAAAGGTCTAACTACAAACTCTGAACACTAGAATTCTACTGCTGATCTGGAGCTCGTGCATCTCAACTTATGGTGTAACATAAGAAAAGCATCATAGAGAAAATGCGTCAATACGTATTAATGTACCAAGTATACAAGTAAGGTAGGGTAAATGAATAGGGTTATATACATAAACAATACTGACTGATATGAATGTGAGAATACATACATGCATATGTCACTGTAACTAAACTCGTGGAGACACTGACTACTGAGTCTGAATACTGACAACATGAGTATACTGATACTGAGATACTAGATGACTGAGTTTACTGATATTGATATGTAAATCACTAATAAGTGATAGATCTGATACTATATTATTGGATACTGAGAGACTCATATTGCATTACTGATAAATGAATTATTGTTTCTGACAGTTTGGATTATGAAAAACTGGTCTAATTGGCTATATCTGACAGTCCTGAAACTAAGTATTGATAGCGGGAGTGACTATATCTGATAGCCCTTATTGTGATTTTTGATAACATGAGTGACTATATCATATAGTCCTAAATCTGATGGAACTATTTGAATCTTGTATTGTGTCTGAGTTGACTATATCTGACAGTCTTGATATACTGAAATCTGAAGAACTATCTAAGTTCTTTTACTAATAGTCAGGCTGAAACTATGGGAGGTAGTCGTTTAAATGACATGCCCCTATAACACAAATAGCTAAGGTGGGGTCCAGTCTTTGCCCCAACTAAAGAGGTATCAATACCGCGCCACTGGTAAGGACATCTGTGAGTGACCCTTATCCGGCAGGTACTTAAATAAGAACTATGGGAACCCTAAACTGGCAGGTTA
>NW_025831112.1:0-1469 GCF_002878395.1 Capsicum annuum | reverse complement strand
ATTTAATGATTTAAATTGAATTTTTAGTTTAAATTAAATACTTAGTTTTAATATATTACTAATTTACTATAAATTTTTATTAACTTATTATATTAAGTAGCATACGTTTTATTTAAAGTACATATATTTTAAAGTAGTATGTATATATTGAATGGTACGTATAAATGCGTATATGTTTTACAAATTAGTATATAACTATATATATAGTGTGTGTGTATATTGTAGTGTATATATTGTAGTATATTTTACTTAAAGTAGTATGTATATATTGAATGGTACGTATATATGTGTATATATCTTCTATGGTACGTATATATTACATGTGTAATTGTGTATATGTATTATGTTTATATATTTTTTAAATAGTAATGTAGTATATGCTATTTATATAGTGTATATCTATTATTTAACGTATTTAAAATATATATAGGTGGGTATATAGAGTGTATAATAGAGAAAAAACATTTTATTTTTTTCCTTTTTCACCGATTTTGACCGAATTTTTAACCAGTTTTGATCGGGTTTAGGTGGGTTGGATCGGGTTGGGTTAAGTGGACTGGGTTAGGGTTGTTTTGAAATTTTTTACTGTCGGACCCGGAACTGGCCCGGCCCGTTTAACCAGGCCCAGATCCGGATCGGCCCACTAACTGGTTAACTCTCATGGGCCGATTTTGGGTTGACCCGATCCGGCCCACTTAACACCCTTAGCTTCAAGGCTCAAATGAATGAATAATGAAATAAAGAAATGAGACAACAAATAAATAAATACATGAGACAACTATGAATAAATAAATAAACAAAAAGAGACTTTCTTGTCTCTTTGCCGCTTCAAAGATGGGACTTTAACCCATCCTTTTTCTTTCGACTCCTTGTATCCATATGCCTTGAAACTCACTTTAGAATTTCTTTCGGGGCTTGACTCGAAAGACAGGCCTCATTGGCCGATGATGAATATGCAAAAGGGAAGAGTTGTAATACCCCATACTTTTCCTAACTAATTTCATCTCAAGAATGTCTAGTATTAGATTCTAAATTGAATGATGGTTATTTCATGAGGAATTTTTAAGATTTTCTCTCTTTGGCATGTGGAAAATTCAATAAGTTTTCCATTGAAATAAGATTCGCCCAAATCCTATAACCGGGTCAGAAGTTACGACTATCAAGCTTCCATCGTAAAACAGCGTCATATTAGTCAGTGGCGCACCTTGACACAAGAGGAAATGGCATTTCGCAAATTCCAGTAGGGGTCCGAGATTATGACGCGTCGCGCCAGGGCCCAAATTCAGAATTGTCCTTATTCAGTGTCTTAGCGCGATTTTCTCCGTGTCGCGCCAAAGTTCCAGATCACAAAAGAAGGGGCAACGCGATAGCTCCGCATCGCGCCATCCCTCAATTTTCCAATTGTCAAATTCCAGTGACACGACGCGATAGCGTTGCGTCGCGCCAGGGGTTCAGTTCGGGAAAATTTT
>NW_025831111.1:0-1085 GCF_002878395.1 Capsicum annuum | reverse complement strand
TGGATGACTGTATTTGACAGTCCTGTATATACTGAAATCTGAAGAACACCCTGAGTTCTTTAACTGAGACTGTTACTGAAACTGATAACATGGATGACTGTATCTGACAGTCCTCTATACACTAAAATTTGAAGGACTATCTAAGTTCTTTTATTGAGACTGATACTGAAACTGTGGGAAGTAGTGTTTAACCGATATGTCCTGTGTATGCCGTAATGGCTAAGCTGGGGTCCAATCTCTGCCCTGACTGGAGGGGTGTCAATACCGCGCCACTGGTAAGGACAGTAGTGAGTGACCCTTATCTGGCGGGTACTCAATGAGAATGGTGGGAACCCTAAACTGATGGGTTAAGCCACCTCATCAACCCTGAGCTGACGGGTTAAGATGTCTCAACCTACGTTGGATACGTAGTTCTAGAACACAAGGATTGCTACTAAGAATCACACCCTAAACTGGCGGGTGTGTTCCCATCCTTGGGTTCACTCGGTGGTAACCTCTACTGCCATTTGAAGGGACTGGACATGAATAACTGACTTTGCATGACTTGATCTTACTGAATTCCGTTGACTAGCAGAAAGTTACTGATATCTGACAACTGACTAAGATCATGAGGTTTTCCTGAGTCACATGACTAACTGAAGTCTATGGAATCATAGCTTGAGTTCGGATATCATGAAACATAACATGGATCTAGGCACACAGCTATAATTTTTGGGTACAAGTACCCCCAGGACTCGATGGAAGGAAACTGACACACATGACTGACTTGATCGTAAAAGTAGAGTCCATAATATATAATATCATAAGTAGGGATCTTATACTATGCATGGTTATCACCAATGTATTGTATGGAAAGGATTTCATATCACATGGAAGTACTTGCAGAATCTTAATAGCATGTTCGTTGCATAATCATATTGGCAACACATACTAATAGCATGGAACTTCATGTGTGTTGCATGGTTATCGTACATCTTGTTCATAAGTAGGATTAGCAAGTAAACATAGCATAATCTCATAAGAATAGTTCATGAGTATTCCAACAACATTCACAAGGCACATTAACAACATAGAAGTCATTGGAA
>NW_025831110.1:0-2052 GCF_002878395.1 Capsicum annuum | reverse complement strand
TTCTCTTTCTCATTTGGAGAGGCCAAAACCGAAACTCACTAGTAGAGAGATTGTAATACCCCGAAGATTTCTAGCGAATTTCGTCCCAAGAATGCCTAGTATTAGCTTCTAAAGTGAAAGATAATCAAGACTTTCACTTTTTGTCATGTGGAAAATTCAATAAGCTTTCCATCGATATATGATTAGCTTAAATCTGATAACCGGGTAAGAAGTTATGACTATTTCAACTTCCCGTCGTAAAATAGTGCCTTATTAGCTAGTGGCGCGCCGTGCCACAAGAGGAAACGACATTTGGCAATTTCTAGTAGGTGTCCGCGATTATGGTACGTCGCACCAACACTCAAATTCAGAATTGTCCTTTTTCTAGTGTTTCAGCGCGATTGCCCCCGCGCTGTGCTAAAGTTCCAGGTCACGAAGAAAGGGGAAACACGATGGCTCTGCATCATGCCATCCCTCAATTTCCCAATTTTCAATTTCCAATGACACAGCGCGATAATGCTGCGTCGCGCCAGGGGCCCAGTTCGGGAAAATTTTACTGAAATTAAATGACACATTCAGGGTTAAATGGGTCAATTTCCTACCCCTATTTAAACCCAATAACACATGATTTAGCTATTCTTCACCCAAAATATACTTTTTTATCTCAAGTTTCTCTTAAGAATAAGTTAGGGTTTCTATTGGAGATTTAAATTCAAGAAGTTTTCACCATCAATCTTTATGACATCACGAACTAAGGTGTGCATAGTGTTCTTTCATGGACTCTTTTCATCCATGAAGCCCAAGAATCCCTTTTCTAAATTCAAGTTATGGATTTTCTTATGAAGTGCATGATTGGGCTGCTTTTGTTCATGTTGATAATGAGTAATTGAATTGTATTCCATGAATGAGTGTTAAATTCCATATGGGTTGATTTGTAACGGTATAGATTCATAAAACCCTAGGACTAAACCCTTGAATGAAAAATTGGAATTGAATCACAACAGTTAATTGTTTTATGATGTTGTTTACACATTCTATGCCTACTATGTGTTTGGTTGAATGCCTAGATGAAGGGAAAGTGTCTAATTGGCATGATATCACGAAATCCCCATGTACGTACAAGCTTATGCCTATCACATGTTTGATGAAATACCTCAGTAAATGTATTATGATGATTATTATGTATTCAAGTAAGTCATGCTTTGTCAGTTTCCTTCCATTGAGTCCTGGGGGTACTTGTACCCAAAACATTAGCTATGTACCTAGATCCATGTCATGTTTCCACGATACTCTCAGTCAAGCTATGAATCCTTAGACTTCAGATATTCTAATGACTCAGGAAAAATCTCTATGATCTCATAACTCAGTCAATTTTCAGATATCAGTAATATTCCATCAGTCAACAGAACTTAGTAACTCAGCTCATGTTCAGTTCAGTAAATCATGTTCAGTGTCCATTCAGATGGGAGTAGAAATTAGCACCGAGTGAACCCAAGGATGGGGACACACACTATCAGATGAGGGTGTGATCCTTAGAAGTCATCCTTGCATTCCAGAACTATGTAGCCAGCATAGGTTGACACATCAACACTATCCGATGAGGATTTATGAGGTGGATAAGCACTGTCAGATAAGGGCCTTACCGTTCTCTTTTGGGGACACTATCAGAAAAGGGTTACCCACAGCTTTTCCTTACCAGTGGTACGGTATTGACACCCTTCTAATTGGGGTTACAAATTGGACCCCAACTCAACCATAATGGCATATCAGGGGCATGTTGGTTAAATACTACCTCCTACAGTTTCAGTACCAGTCTCAATAAAAGAACTCAGATAGTTCTTTAGATTCAATACTGTCAGATATAGTCGACTCAAATGCAGTAAGAAACTCAGATAGTTCTATCAGATTCAGGACTATTAGATATAGTCACCCATATTATCAGTTATATTCAGATACAACTATTTATGCTATTAGTTATATCAGTTATTAGTATGTCATGTCATCAGTATTCTGATTCAGTAATCATGATATCACAGTGTTAGTTACAGTTATGTATTTATGTATGCATTCTTA
>NW_025831109.1:0-2499 GCF_002878395.1 Capsicum annuum | reverse complement strand
GGTAAGACAAGCTCGAATTAAGTATATGATTTACCTCCAATTATGATTTCTAATAAATATTATCATTTATAACACTTGAGTAACATTTATGAAAAATACTTAAGTATGAATGAAAAGTTGAAGTTCTTACGTGTTAAGTATATTTCTTCTCAATAATTTATCTTCATTCGATAAAACAGCTCATCAAAATTTTATTATTATAAAAAAAAATTATATAAATTCAACATCTTACACATCGCGCAAAGCGCGAACCTATTCACTAGTATATAATAATAAAGGAGAAACATAGAGAAGGTGGTATGACATCTCTCTATGGTCTTCATTTCTATATATTCTTTTTCTTATTTATTTGAATTTTTCTTCTCTTTTCTTTTGTTTATCTTATTTGGAAAATAAATTCAAAATTACTTAGATAATTACTCAATTAAATGAGAAACTTTAATTTCTTAATTGTATAGTTTATTATAACTCTTCTCTTTTCATTTTCTATAGTTAATGAAGAAGAAGAGTGGTGTTTCTTGCTTATAAATTGTGTCAAAAAAGTACCAGCAAGAATCGCAATGGTAAGGTTGATGGCTAAGGTGCCCCTCACACCCCCACCCCCCACCCCCCACCCCCAAAAAAGTTTCTATTTTCTGTGAAAAAGAAAGAAACTAATGAAAATTAATGAAAGGTATAAACATTTATGTTATTCTTCTTCTGCTTTTCATTTTTATGTGCAATTGCATTGATCCAACAATTGAATATATTATTTCTTCCGTATGATAACTTATGGGCATTTTGCAATTACATCTATGTTTGTCATTTTCTGAGATATTGCAGAAACATAATCAAGATTTGAAGTTTACGAGTTCAAAATTTTATTTTTCAAGATAATAAGGTCTAGATCAAAGTTATTGGATATAGTCGAACACATAATTGAAAGTCTAACTTCGCCATTAAATACACATGAAGAAATTGTGTTGTGCATGAAGAAGTTATATTTTTCTTAGTATTTACTTGTTCATTTTATTAAACTTTTCATTTATCTATTGTATCGACATATATAGTGCATAGTAATAAATTTATATATACATATCAAGTTTGATATAGATAAGATGATATAACATCTCTTTGTGATCAACATTCCTATTTATCCTTTTTTATATTATTTATATTTTAAATTCATTTTTACATAGTGTACTCTAAAAGCCAAAAAATAAATATAGCAATAAATGCACACAACAACTACTAAGAATGATTGGTGATTAACCACTAGAGTTGGCATGGTGGTTCAACGTCATGTCCCTTAAGCAAGAGGTGGGAGGTTCGATCCCCGCCTCTGGTGAATGGAGCAAACTCTGTGGCCAGTTTTCTACCGCTTAGTGCGCTGACAGAGGAACGGGGGATTAGTCTCACGGCTGCCGGCTGTGGGGATACCTTGGGAAACCAAAAAAAAATAAAAAATGATTGGTGATGACCTCTGTTAATTCTATTTTATATGCCATATGTACTTATAAAAACTTTAAAAAATAAAAAATCATTTCTTTAATTTCCTTAACAATGCTGAAAAATAAGAACAACCTATTTTCATTGAAAATTTCAAAAGTCATTAATTAGCCAACCTACTATTTATGTTTTCTTATAACCTGCTAGAGGAATTCAATATTTAATAAATGTAATATTTATTTGATTAATTCAATATATAACAAATATGATAGTTATTTACAGCGCAAGTGATCGAGAATTCAATTTAATTGAAAAAAATAAAAAGTAGAAATACTATATATGACATTCTGTGAGGATTAATCAATACAACAAATTCCTCAAAAAAAAAAAAAAAATGGCTATGATGGTGTGAGTAAGAGGAGAGGAGGGATGAATGAGAAAAAAAAAGAAAAGGAGTGATGACTAATAATATTTGATATATGTTAAGGTTTTTTCATATAAAAAATTAATATTTATGCACTTTATTAAAATGACGAAGAATTAAATGTGTGAATAACACAAATAGTTATTTAGAATTGGTATAATGTGAAGATTGAATTGAAGTGGATTATGTCGTTTAACTTATATTAGTAGTGCTAAAAAGATTCATTAGAAATACTAATTAACTCAGAGTGCAATCCTTTTCTTGAATTTGTAGATATATTTTCAAAAACATTATATATATATACAAAAATCAATAAGATGGTGCATAATTTCTATATTATTAATATTTACACTTCTCATTTTTCTATTCTTCTTTTTGAGAATTTTCGCTTTATTGAAATTTTTATTCATCCTTACCTACGGACTAATAGAAGTCTCAAAAATAAATAGAGTGCTTAAGCATAAATAATCTTTGCATAAGCACGAACCAGCTACTAGCAATAATGTTCTTCGTCATACATTTGAAATCATTCTTTCAAAATAACTCAAATTATTTTGCTTATCAAAAATAGAAAAGTAATGAATTTATATATGATGCAATTTTTTTTTTCTTTTGGTAATAAAAATCTAATCCGTTTAAATTTGAGG
>NW_025831108.1:0-1044 GCF_002878395.1 Capsicum annuum | reverse complement strand
TTTATACTAGAATTTTGAACATATAACTGAATAAGCTTAAGAAAAATGGTTACCTCGAGCTAAGTCTGAATTAGAGGAGAAAAGATGAGGGTACTTGGTTCGCATGTCTGCTTCTGCTTCCCAAGTAGCTTTCTTCATGGACTGATTCTGCCAAAGAACCTTAACTAGAGGGACTTCTTTGTTCCTCAGCCTACGAGTCTGATAGTCGAGGATTTTGACTAGAATCTCTTCATAAGAGAGTTTATTTTGAATGTCTACGCTCTGAATAGGCACTAAAACTATTGGGCTACCTATGCACTTCTTGAGAAAAGAGACATGGAAGACTGGATAAACTGAGGCTAGATCTGAAGGTAATTCAAGCTCATAGGCTACCTTGCCAAAGAGAATGAGAATCCTGAAGGGTTCGACATATTGGGGACTGAGCCTTCCCTTGTTGCCGAATCTCTTCACTCCCTTCATGGGAGAGATCTTGAGATAGATATAGTCATCGACCTTGAATTCGAGACCCTTTCTACAAACATCCGCATTAGACTTTTGTCGGTTTTGAGCATCCCAGAGTCTTTCTATGATCAATTGAACTTTCTACAAGGCATCGAATACTAAGTCAGGCCCTATGACTGTGGTCTTACTAACTTTGAACCAACCGATCAGAGACCTATATATCCTACCATAGAGAGCTTTGAATGGAGCCATTTGAATACTGGAGAGATAGCTATTGTTGTATACAAACTCAATCAAAGGCAAGTGGTAATCCCATCTTCCCTTGAAATCAATTGCAAACGCCTTTAGCATATCTTCTAGTGTCTGAATGGTCCTTTCTGCTTGACCATCTGTCTGAGGATGAAATGTTGTACTGAGATGAACTTGGGTACCAAGACCCTTTTGGAATACTTTTCAAAAGCGAGAGGTGAACTGGGTACCTCTGCCTTAGATGATAGATAGTGAAATATCGTGTAATCTAACCAACTACCTATATAGAGTTTGGCATAATCCTCGAGTGAGTAGGAGGTACGAACTAGAAGGAAATGGGCAGACTTGGTCATT
>NW_025831107.1:0-1008 GCF_002878395.1 Capsicum annuum | reverse complement strand
CTACTCATGAAGAAAAGAAAGAAACATTTACCATAAGGATTGTTTAAGGCATCCATTCTTCACAAAGAATAAAATCAAAGTCTCCAAATCCTATTACAAAACTTTCCCAATTTAGGGTTTATACTTCAAATTCAAAAATGTCTTAATAGTGTCCAATACCCAAAAGATAAAGGATTTAAGCCTATAAGAGGAATTGGGTTTGGCTAGTTGAAATAAAAAACTGACCATGGGAAAAATTCCCTCTTAGCTGCAATTGCAGAAGGTTGTCCGCGATTGCGATCTTCTAACCTGCTTGACTGACCGCGATCACGGCCCACAGATCGCGATCACAGTAACTGAGGCTTGTTGCTGCTCCAGGTCTTCTAGTTGTACTTCTTTCTCTTTTTTTGTCTATTTCAGCTAAAATCCATATATTTCATTCTCCTAACCTATATGCCTGCAAAAAATGGAAATTTGTGATCACCAATTTATATCATTATATCTTTAATTCATTGTAGTGTGCACAATTGTTGAGTGCAAATGAGTGGTAAATTCACCACTCATCAACACCCTTAACTTAAAATTTTTCTTGTCCTCAAGCAACACTACTTCTTACCATGAAACAATGCACATGTATGCCTAAATTTTATTACCCAATGCTCAAACTGACTTCAACTTGATTACTACCACAAATAACTCTTCACAAATGGGAAATACTATTTTAATGACACCCTTCAACAAAAAATATAATTTTCAAAGATGAAAAAGACTCCAAAAAGAAACTATGCAACGATCACTAATACTCTATAAATGATTCACTTTTGATCACAACTACATTATACTCCTTTTGCCTCATTTTTCGTGAAATGAAAAAATTAGCCACCTCAAATTGGTTACATGCCTCCTCACAAGAAGGAAAATTCCACACTCCAAGTTATAAAATATGCAACAAGAAATTTAAGTGCAAAACTCTCTCTCTCTTTGAAGAACTCTCGATGTGAACAAGTACCATGCCATAGGCTTGCCCCT
>NW_025831106.1:0-2343 GCF_002878395.1 Capsicum annuum | reverse complement strand
AAGCTATCCTATCGCTAGGATAATCATTGTAAGTCATGGACTAAAATTCTACTCACAGGATAGGAGGTTTCATACGTAGGAAAACTTATTCATTTCCTAGCTTAGAAACATGCGGGGTATTACAATATCTCCCCCTTGGAAACATTCATCCTCGAATAAGAATTTACTAAGAAGGGATATAAGACATCAGAACCTGAACTGAACATGAAGAACTAAAACTTGATCTCATGACTGACATGCTAAACATACTGAACTCGTGCACATCTGATACACGGACAACTGATACATGAATGCATGACTGAGTATGCAACAATTAATAGGTACTAAGTTTATACTGGAAACATGAACATAAAACTGAATAAGCTTAAGGAGAACTGTTACCTTGAGCTTGATTTGAATTGGCAGGGAAGAGGTGAGGATACTTGGTACGCATATCTGCTTCTGCTTCCCAAGTAGGTCCCTCATGAGACTGATTTTTCCAAAGAACCTTGACTAGAGGGACTTCTTTGTTCCTCAATCTACGAGTCTGATAATCTAAAATTTCGACTGGAATCTCTTCATAAGAGAGGCTGTTCTGAATGTCGATGCTCTGAATAGGGACAACACTTACTGGGTCACCTATGCACTTCTTTAGCAAAGAGACATGGAAGACTGGATGGACTGCGGATAGATCTGAAGGAAACTCAAGCTCATAAGCTACCTTGCCGAAGCGATGGAGAATTCTAAAGGGACCGACATACCGGGGACTGAGTTTCCCTTTCTTGCCGAACGTCTTTACTTCCTTCATGGGAGAGATCTTAAGATAGACATAGTCATTGACCTTAAACTCGAGATCCTTTCTACGAACATCTGCATAGGACTTCTGTCAGCTCTGAGCAGCCCAGAGTCTTTCTCTGATCAACTGAACTTTCTCTAAGGCATCAAATACTAAGTCAAGACATATGACTAAGGCCTCACTAACTTTGAACCAACCAATTAGAGATCTACATCTCCTACCATAGAGAGCTTCGAATGGAGCCATCTGAATACTAGAATGATAGCTATTGTTGTATGCAAACTCAATCAAAGGCAAGTGATCATCCCAAATTCCCTTGAAGTCAATTGTAAACGCCCTTAGCATATCTTCAGGAGTCTAAATGGTCCTCTCTGCTTGACCATCTATCTGAGGATGAAACGCTGTGCTGAGATGGACTTGGGTACTGAGACCTTTATGGAATGCTTTCCAAAAGTGAGAGGTGAACTAGGTACCTTTATCTGAGATGATAGATAGTGGAACACCATGTAACCTGACTAACTCTCTGATATAGAGTTTGGCATAATCCTCGGCAGAATAAGAAGTACAAACAGGAAGGAAATGAGCTGACTTGGTCATTCTATCTATAATGACCCAGACTGAATCATGCTGATGACGAGTTCTAGGCAAACCCATCACAAAGTTCATGTTCACTTCTTCCCACTTCCAAGTAAGAATGGTGAACTCTTGCATGGAACCACTAGGTTTTTGATGCTCTATCTTAACCTACTGACATGTAGAGCACTTAGCCACAAACTCTGCAACATCTCTCTTCATCCTACTCCATTAATAGATCTCCTGCATATCACGGTACATCTTAATGGCCCATGGATGAATAGAGTACCACACACCATGCATTTCTGCAAGAATTCACTACCACAATTCATTTACACCTGGAACATATAGACGACCATGACAACGAAGAACACCATCTCCCCCTTGGAAGAAAACCTTGACTTTCTAATTCTAAATGGACTCTTTGAGCTTGACAAGGCTAGGATACCTGTCTTACTTATCTTCCACCTCAGAAACTAGAGATGACTCTGAACTACTGTGAATACATACCCCACCCTATGAAGAATCAACTAAGCGAACGCCTAGTCTGAAAAACTGATGGATCTCTTGAGCCATCTTTTTCTTGCTACCCTCAACATGAGAAATACTACCCATAAAGAGTCTACTGAGAGCGTCAGCCACAACATTGGCCTTGCCCGGATGATAAAGAACACTCATGTCATAATCCTTCAAGATCTCTAACCACCTTCTCTAACAAAGATTGAGATCTTTCTGGGAAAAGACATACTGGAGGATTTTATGGTCTATGAATACATTTACATGAAATCCATAGAGATAATACCTCCAAATCTTTAAGGCAAAAACTACCACTGCTAACTCAAGATCATGAGTAGGATAATTCTTCTCATATAGCTTTAACTGTCTGGAGGCATAGGCTATGACCTTCCCATGCTACATGAGGACACAACCTAAACCCACACTGGATGCATCACAATAGACTACAAAACCGTATGAACCATCTGGAAGAGCTAGAA
>NW_025831105.1:0-3082 GCF_002878395.1 Capsicum annuum | reverse complement strand
ATAACTAAATAATAATATTGTAGTATATAGAAATTAGGCAAAAACAAGCCATAAGGTTTGATAGTATAATAAAACTGAATACGGTATAATAATACCAAAATTGAAACATTTGTCTGAAAAATACTCTAGTCTGAAAAAGCCTCTAAACTATCAGAGATGTGGAGTTGATGGGATAAGTTCCCAACTAACCCCGGCTACTAAAATAAACTAAAATGATGAAAGAATAATCATGTCTTTGAACTACGAGGATTCACCACTAACTCTGACTGTTGGATATCTATAACTACTAGGGATGATCGAGAGCCCGTATGTCTGAACCTATGATATAAAACATCATAGCTCTAGAGAAAAGTATACGTCATTACTTTGAATATAATGGTATGCTAAGTGAGGTAGGATGAAATACATCGGTTCATATACATGAACAATACAGACTAAATGATATAAATATAACTGAATGAGAGTGCTTGAATGAATATTTATACTATAACTGAGATCGTGATAACACTGGATACTGAATTCTATATTACTGATTTACTAATATCTGAGTTTACTGATACAGTATAACTAATAATTGGGTGACTGCATCTGACAGTCTCGATCTTGTGGAACTATACTAAGTTCTTTACTGAACTGAGTGACTGTATCAGAAACTCCTAAATTTGTAGAACTGAACTGAGTTCTATTTTGATACTGGAACAGAAACTGAGATTGTGGGAGGAAATCATCTAACCAACATGCCCCTTTCTAAATAGATTGGGGTCCAACCTGTAACCCTAGTTTGAAGGGTGTCAATACCGTGTAACGGATAAAGACAAGCTGTGAGTTAACCCTCTCTGACCAAAAACTCTTTCATCAACCCTCGCTAGCAGGAAAAACTCGTATGAGATGTATCAACCCTCATAATATCTAGCAGGAAGATATCTCAACCTATGCTGGCTACATAGTTCTATAAATAAGGGATTGCTACTAAGGGTCATACCCTCTGTTGGTAGGAATACCCCCATCCCTAGGCTAGACATACCCTCTGTTGGTAGGAATACCCCCATCCCTAGGCTAGCTCAGTGCTGAATCCTACTCCCAACTGAATAGACACTGAACTGATTTTCCTAGTTCATACTAGGCTTGACTGAACTGTTACTGAGTTTAATGAGTTCCGTTGACTTATAGAATACTATTGAATTCTATTAGCTAACTAGTTTACTAAGGTCTAAACTAAATGTTGTACTAGACAGGACATGATACTAAGTCTACTGAATTTTCCTGAGTTCTGTAACTGATTGAGAGTATTACTGATCGTAACGTGACTGAATTCTACTGATCGAGGCGTTACTGAGATTATTCTATAACTGACACTAGATCTAGGTAAATATCTAAGTTGTCGGGTATTATATACACCCAGGACTAGATATCATGAAAAGTAAAGCATCACATGATCTTGCATAGCATAAAAAAAGCACACTTGTTCATAATGTATCTATAGAGGCATTTTATCAAACACTTGCAAGGCATAATACATGCACATAATACTAAACAACATGTGAGCATCATGATTCAATTCCAATTTCATAATTTCAAGGGTTTAATCATGGATTCATATGAATCTACACATATAATAATCAATTCCACATGAAACGTGTAATAAATCGTAAAATAAGAACCAAATTCAAATAATAATCATGAATACACATAAATTCCAATCATGGAAAAGATGAAATCAAACTACTTGAGGTTTAAAAGGTTTCTTGGACTCCAAAGGTGGAAGAAATCCTTGGATGAACACTTCATATACCTTGGTTGCTAAATTCTTGAAGATTAATGTTGGAATCTTGAGCCTTGAATTTGAAATTCAATCACCTAGGGTTTTTGTTCTTGAGCAATTTGTGCAATAATGAGTGTATGTTGCAAATAGAAGGCTAAATTTCATGTTTTTGGGGGCTGAAGGACTTGGGAAAAGACCCAAATACCCCTAAGGACGCAGATTTTTAATGACTAAAAACTGAACTGTCGACGCAGAGATATACACACTGCATCATTGGCATCAATGCGATGGCCAACGCGCCGCATAGAGTCCACGTCGGTTCATTGGAATTTGAAATAAGCTGAGGGGAAAATTATCTGTCAACACGATGGATGATGGGACGCATCGATATCACGTCGACTCACTATTTTAGTCACTTGAACATGGTGTAAACAAGGTCGAAAAACTCTAAAACTTGTCCGGAACCACCTACTGATATTCCTGATCATGAATAAACCTAAATATTGATATTTTAAGGTTATGAGAGTCATGAAATAGAGTTACCAACTTACAATGGCCAAAAAAATTCTAAATCATAATACATAGCTACAATTTTTTAAGTTTGAGACCCCTTAGCAAGCTTAAAAGACTAAGTTGAGCTTAGGATTTTGCGGGGTATTACATAATAAGAATAATAAATAAATTAACAGGTCCTATAACATCAAGTTAAACCCCTACACGGTCATCACAATAATAGTAATCACTCAAGTTAATATGAATATCCACATAAGCCCCACACGGGCAACAAAATAATTCTAATGATCTCAAAAAATGCATCTCACGATTTATTCCCCAATCCATAACATACTTTTTATTAAATGTTAACTACCTATCCTAGTCTGAAGAAAGTTAAGCCATAGCCTACCTCGAATCACCAAAACTCAAGCCTGGACCCTTTAATACAGATCTTTTCTTTCAAAAATGTTCTTAGAATAAACAAAATCTATCAAAAAAATAATCTACACACCAGGAGGATTCTACCAACACCCATATTAGCTATATTTATTTTGGATCCAAAAATAGTTCAAAAATCAGCTCAAAATCAAAAAGGGTAAATATAGAATTCTATTTTAAGAGTCATGTTTCCCATAGCAAGACGAGTCTACATGTGAAACTTTAATTAAAAATAATTTGAAATTGAAGAAAAATCAAATGTGTAGTTTACTTGGTAAAATCCCAAAAATCCAAGTTTGACATCATAGTTTTTAAGTTGTTTTGATGATGATATCAATAAAAAAAATGATAAAAATAAAAGTTTAGAGTTTAACCACAAAAGATTGA
>NW_025831104.1:0-1113 GCF_002878395.1 Capsicum annuum | reverse complement strand
CTATCAGATAAATCAAAACATTCCTTACCGATTAAATTCTTGAGAAGGATATTGGTATAGTCAACTTCAAACTAGTATATCTCTCATTATACTTGGAATTTTTGAGCTCATGACCTATCAACAGATATATAATTTAACTATCTTTCCAACGATATCAATTTCGGCTAAATCCAATATCGGAGCTAAGAGTTATTCTGATTTTACTCCAGCATGTCAGGCTGGAAATAGTGTGACGACATTCGTGGTAGCTTACCACATTTGTGATGCCCTACCACGAAAGTCGTCAGCCTTAGGCAGAAACCAGCTCCTAAATAATGACATTCGTGGTAGCTTACCACATTTGTGGTGCCCTACCACGAAGGTCGTCAGACTTAGGAAGAAACCAGCTTCTGTGTGACAATATTCGTGGTAGCTTACCACATTTGTGACACCCTACCACGCGTCAGCCTTAGGCAGAAACCAGCTCCTAAGTGACGACATTCGTGGAAGCTTACCACATTTGTGACGCCCTTCCACGAAGGTCATCAGACTTGGGAAGAAACCATCAATTCCAGCTCCTAAGTGACGACATTCGTGGTAGCTTACCTATTTGTGATGCCTTGCCAAAAAATATCGTCAGCTATGATTTTCAGCAACTGGGAATTTATTTCATAAGGGTATTTTGGTCATTTCCTTCACCTTCCACGACTTATAACCCTAAAAAGGCATAATTTTTCTCATTTTTCTTCAGTTAAGTATCTTAAAAACCCTCTCTTACACTCTCAACCACAAGATTTGTCACGCCTCAAATCCTATTGGGGCGGATTGGCACCCATAACCGAGGAGGCCCGAGAGAACCAGCTCATAACCTTATACTTCCCATGCATACCTCTATGACAACCCGAAATTCGAACAGCATCATGTCGCATATAAAAGGAAATAATCACCTGTATAAGCTCGAGCACACATATATATGTATATACAATAGTTGGCCATTGGAGCTATCACGTCTATTAACAAAACACCATCTTGACTGTACATTAGGTCTACAAATCCTCTAGACAATACACAGAGTTTAACTAAGGTCGGGACACACCCTATCATATAACTAACTTCTATACAATACCAAAAGTG
>NW_025831103.1:0-2253 GCF_002878395.1 Capsicum annuum | reverse complement strand
GATACATGCTCAGCAGATTAAGGCGGACAAGGTAAAAGAGAAAAAGAGAGTAAGAGGGAATAAGAGAGTTAGATCAGAGCAGCAGCGGTATGGTCAGACTAGATTTTCTGGAGGGAATCGCCCTCAGTCCCAGAACCGTTCACTTATGCCAGCGCCTTCATCAGCCAGTGCTCTCATATTCAGAATCAGGCAGGAGCAGGGTAATAGGTTTACTATATTCAGTTCTCAAGACAGTGTGAGTAACAAACCTCATCCTTCCTCATGTCCGAAGTACGGTAGGGACTATCCTGGTGAGTGCTTGGTCGATCGGAGGGGTTGTTTTGGTTGCAGAAAGTTGGGCCACAGATTCAGGGATTGCCCATATGCCAGACAGGGGAGTCGTGATGTTCGTCCCCAGAGTCAGGCTATTAGTCCTCTAGCCCCTTTAGTTAGTCCTACTCCTCCTCAGGGTGCTTCGTCTAGTACTATAGGTGGTCAATGCCAAAATTGCTTTTATGCTATACCACCCCGCCAGGAGCAGGAGGATTCACCAGATATTGTTACTGGTACGCTTCATGTATTTCATTTCGATGTATATGTATTGATGGACCCTTGGTCAAGTCTTTCTTATGTGACTCCGTTGGTGGCTGTGAATTTTAAAATCAGTGCTGAAAAGATTCCTATGCCTTTTCTAGTTTCTACACTAGTGGGTGAATCTGTTGTTGCTAAGCAAGTGTATAAGAAGTGTCCTATCAATGTCCTTAACAGAATTATGTTTGCAGACTTGATTGAGCTAGACATGGTTGATTTTGACATTATTCTAGGTATGGATTGACTTCACTCTTGCTATGCATCTATAGACTGTTGTACCCGTGTAGTCAAGTTTCAGTTTCCTAATGAACCAGTTTTTGAGTGGTCCAAAAATTCTGTAGCTCCCAAGAGTCATTTTATATCCTACCTTAAAGCCAGGAAATTGATATCTAAGGGTTGTATCTATCATTTGGTTTGAGTTAAAGATATTGAGTTCGAGACTCTGACTATTCAGTCTATTAGTGTTGTCAATGAGTTTCTTGATATTTTCCCAGAAGATCTCCCTGGGTACCTCCCGATAGAGAGATAGAATTCGGGATTGATCTTCTTCCTAATATGCAGCTTATTTTTATTCCTCCATATCGTATGGCCCCTGCAGAACTTAAAGAGTTGAAAGAGCAACTCAAAGATCTTCTCGATAAAGGTTTTATAAGGCCCAATGCGTCTTCTTGGGGCGCACTCGTTCTATTCGTGCGAAAGAAAGATGGTTCATTGCGTATGTGCATTGACTATCGTCAGCTCAACAAGGTCACAGTCAAGAACAAGTACCCTCTTCCTAGGATTGATGACTTGTTTGATCAGCTGCAAGGTGCCAGTTATTTCTCAAAAATAGATTTGAGATTCGGCTATCACCAGCTTAAAGTCAGAGAGTGTGATATTCCAAAGACAGTTTTCCGCACCCGTTATGGTAATTTTGAATTCCTGGTCATGTCCTTCGGACTAACAAATGCCCCAGCAGCTTTTATGGACCTTATAAATTGGGTGTTCAGACAGTACCAGGATATGTTTGTTATTGTATTCATAGATGACATTCTTGTGTACTCCCGAAATAAAAACGACCATGCAGACCATCTTCGAATTATCTTGCAGAACCTTAGAGACCATCAGTTGTTCACTAAATTTAGCAAGTGTGAATTTTGGCTAAGCTCAGTTGCTTTTCTGGGTCATATTGTTTCTTCTGAAGGTATTCAAGTTGATCCTCAAAAGGTATAAGCTGTGAAAAATTGGCCTAGACCTATCTCTCCATCTGATATTAGGAGTTTCTTGGGCCTAGTTGGTTACTACCGTCATTTTGTGGAAGGTTTCTCTTCCATTGCTACTCCTTTAACTCGGTTAAACCAAAAGAAAGTTAAATTCCTGTGGTCAGATTCCTGCGAGAAGAGTTTTCAGGAGTTGAAGACTCGACTCACTTTAGCCCCTGTGATGACCCTGCCTAATGGTGTAGATGATTTTGTGGTATATTGTGATGCTTCGAGAGTTGGTTTGGGGTGCGTATTAATGCAGAAGAGTAAGGTTATAGCCTATGCCTCCCGACAGTTGAAACCGCATAAGAAGAATTATCCATTCCATGATCTCGAATTAGCTGCGGTGATTTTTGCCTTGAAAATTTGGAGACACTACCCGTACGGTGTTCATATTGATGTATTTACGGATCACAAGAGTTTGCAGTATGTATTTACTCAG
>NW_025831102.1:0-1517 GCF_002878395.1 Capsicum annuum | reverse complement strand
CTTAGCAGTTTGGTGTGTTCCTCCAGCTTCCTGGTTTGGTGAGGTTCACTACACATCTAGTGTTAGAACTCGGGCATAAATAATTAGCAAACCACAAGCAGAAAGAAAACAAGAACACATATATTTACGTGAAAACCCTTGCGGGGAAAAAAACACGGGCTGAGGCAGAGGAGGTTTCACTATGAAAATAGAGGAGTACAATGTGGAGCGATGGTATTTATGAATAATCAAAATTGACCCACTAATTGCACTCGTATAATACGTGCATACAAATGGGCCGGACCACAACTCTAACAATCTCCACTTTGACACGAATTCTAATTCAAGACACAAATCCATTTCAAGACTAACTCTTTACCTCTTCCACAAAAGCCCCTAAGGGCACATCTTAACAGCTAACACCAACCAAGTCCAAACAATTCTCAAACTTGGCACTTAGTAGTGTCTTGGTCATCATATTAGCAGGATTATCATGAGTACTAATCTTGCTCACGACAAATCACCACGAGCAATAATTTCACGCACAAAATGATACCAAACATCGATGTTCTTTGTCCTCTCGTGAAACATCTGAAGTTGGTTTTTGATTGGGTGTATTTTTGTTCGAAAATCGATCGGGCTGCCCCAGGCAGCTGAGGAACGACCTAGTGTTGGAGGGGCCATTTGGGTGGTCAAATAGGAGAAATGGAGCGAACAAGCCATTTTTTAGCCAAATCGGTCTGCTATAGCCTACGGTTTTTGGAGTGGGCTCGGGAGCCGGCGTGTTATTGGCCAAAAATAGATTAGGCTACCCCAGACAAGTTGGAGAGAGGCCTAGTATGGGCCTTTGGGGTGGGAGGGGCCATTTGGATAGTCAAACGGATGAAACAGAGCGAATGGGCTATTTTTGGGCTAAATCAGTGTGCTAGCCCACGAGTTTCGGGGTGGGCCCGAGGCCCAGACGTATTTTTTGCCAAAAATCAATCGGGATGCTCCAGACAAGTTTGGGAGTGGCCTAGTATGGGCCTTTGGGGTGGGTGGGGCCGTTTGGGAGGTAAAACGGGCGAAACGATAGAAACATGTCATTTTCAGGCCAAATCAATGTGCTATAGCCCATGGTTTTAGGGGTGGACATGGGGTCGGGCGTGTTTTTGTCGAAAATCGACCGAGTTGACTTAGGCAGGCAGGGGAGAGGCCTAGTGAGTTCCTTTGGGGTGGGCGGGGTCGTTTGGGTGTCAAACATGTGATACAACATGAACGGGCTATTTTCAGGCCAAATCGGTGTGCTATATCCTATGGTTTCTGGGGTGGGCCCATGGGCCGAGCGTGTTTTTGAAAAAAAATTAATCGGGCTACTCCAAGCAGGCTGGGAAGCAGCCCAGTGTGGGCCTTTGGGGTGGGCAGGTTCGTTTAGGTGGTCAAATGGCCGAAACGATACGAAGGGGCCGTTCTTAGGCCAAATTAGTGTAGGATGACTTAGCTGATCAGACAGAAATCAGACTCCATGTGCTCACAAGGTGGTTTATGTCAGTTCACCA
>NW_025831101.1:0-1556 GCF_002878395.1 Capsicum annuum | reverse complement strand
ATGATATATGTCTTGTGGGAATGAATTAGTAGGCTTTATGTGATTTGTGATAGAGCCTAGGTTAATAATTTATGAAAAGTTTAAGTGGTAATTGTGAGATAATTATGTACATGAGGACTAGTATAAAAAAATAATAGATTGTGGTTGACTCATTTTTAGTGGATAAGTGCGTAAGTAGAAAGGAATAAGTTAAAACCCGAGATAGTGTGTTGTTAGATAAGGTATGATGTGTATGAGTGTCACATGTACCTAGGTTTCATTCTTGAATTTTGTAGTATGGAGAAGTCTGGGGAGTTGTGTATAGCGTTATCTAGAGTTGATGTAATACCCCGATCGTTTCTTAAGCCTAAATCTAGGTTTTGGGTGAATATGGATGACTTCCAAATTGAATGTGTAGAATTGGATAATCTTTCCATCGACATAACATTCACCCGAATCGGACACTCGGAGAGGAAGTTAGAGCCATTTTGTAATTCCCCGAGACTCTAACCAATAGTGCAACAATGAATCAAGCTCTTTAGAAATAAATTATAGTGCTTTGGTTGTTTTCTAATAAAGGATGGTGTGTATTAAGGCCTTAAAGATGTCCTAATGATTCGGCGAATCAAAACATTCCTTATCGATTGAATTCTTGGGAAGGATATTGGTATAGTTAACTTTAAATGAGCATATCTCTCATTATACTTGGAATTTTTGAGCTCATGACCTATCAACAGATAGATAATTTAATTATCTTTCCAACAATACCAATATCACCAAAATCCAATATCGGATAAAAGAGTTATACCCATTTTACTCCAGCATGTCAAGCTGGAAAACGGTTCTGATGGTTCTGACGGGCTGTCACATTTCTGATGCCATTTTTAACGACGTCGTCACATTCTGATGACATTTCTGATAATGTCGTCAGCCCTGGGCATAAAATCAAGAATTGGACCCCTTTTTGTGATGACCATTCGTGACGGCGTATCACGGACCTGATGGCCTGTCATGGATGGCATAAAGTATATTTTTTCAGCAACTCAAGGACGTTTTTAAAAGGGTATTTTGGACTTTTCCACTCATTTTTAGCCTCTATATATATACTATTAGTGGAGAAAACCTTCATCATCTCTCATTCTCTTCCAAGGAAAAGATCAAGAAACTAAGGTTTTCTTCTAAAATCCTAAATCAAATCTTCTCCAAGAAATTTAAGAATCTTCCAAAGATTTCACCAAGTTGTCCAAGGATCAAATTTTTCAAGTCAAAGGCATCAAGAAACTTAGCTCAAAAGTGTGAATAAGTGTTTCCAATCAAGCTTGTTCATCTTAAATCCATAATCCAAGGTATGTGGGGTTTGAACAAGAACACTTCTTTCGTTCTTGTGCCCAAAGATTCAATTTCTACTGTTGAAATCTATGATTTTGCAAAGTGGGTTTACACCCAAATTACTTTATTAATGATTTATGATAGTTGACCTATTCAAGATTGATACACATGACTATTTGATCATTTTATTTCTTAAATTGAGAACTTATGCCATGAGTTGAATAATGTTATTATGAGTTGATGATTTC
>NW_025831100.1:0-1362 GCF_002878395.1 Capsicum annuum | reverse complement strand
AAAATAATTTTAGAAACTAATCTAAAAATCTTTACTATTAAGCTGTACGGAAAATACTTTAAAGACTGATCTACAAGGAAGATTCTCTTAACCGACATAAACCATGCGAGCTAGATGGAGTCCAACATCTTGTCCTCCTAAGGAAGAAACCTTACGTTGGGGGGAGGTGTCATACTCTTTCCAGAGAGTATAGCCTCAACTTAAGTAATCACAGCTCAGCCTCTATGGGCACTCAAATTCTCAATCCTACGGCGGCATGTTGTTCTGGGTATGAGACCTTGGAATCATATCCAACTCGGTGCTAAATACTATTCCTTTTAATTTTCTACGCTCATCTTGTAGAAATCCACATTAAAACTCGCATAAGGGTTTACTATTAAATCAGTTATGCATTTATCAGAATTAAATGTGTAAAGTGGATTCCAAAACTCATTCGGAGGATCAAATGATCAAATAAAATACTATTTATATAAGATCAAATCAAATACTATTTATATAAGTAAATATCAATCTATAAAACTCATGTAAATACATGGCAAAGCATCATGCTTTGTATGCTTCTTAAAATTCATCAATAATATCAAGATAATAACTTCAAATCACAATCTCATGCTCAATTCAATGGAAAAGCTGTAAACAATATCTCAGATCATGCTCATGATATTCGAAATCATAAAAGAGCATTCTTTAACTCAAAATAGACATCAGATTTCATAATTCAATCATATCATACTCAAAATCATCAATAAGATACTTTGGGTGTAAACCCTATCTTAAAATCATAAAAAAATTGTTGAAAAACATAATTTTGGGCACAAGGACAAAATGATTGCCCTTATTCAAAGCCCACATACCTTAATAGTTTGGACTTGATGAATTGAATATAAAAACTTGAACTTTTGAATCTTTAATGGTGTTATTGAAGCTTCTTCTTGAAGTTCTTGAATTAGGAAACTTGGATTCTTGACTATCTTGAAGGAAATTTGATGTGGTTCTTAGGTTTTCTTGAGGGGGGCTAGGTTCTCTTGGAGAGAAAAGGATGAATGAGAATGTATCTAATGCTTTTGGAGGCTGAAATTTAATGTATGGACTAATTTGGATGAGGAAAATTGACCAAAATGACCCTAGGCCATTTTGGAATTGAATTACCATGTAAAAAAGCTTTGGATTCGTGTCAGGTTTTGTGTCGAGGCGCAGTCGACGCGACGCGTCAAGATCACGTTGGCTCACTGCCTCACACGGAAAATGCCATAACTTTTTACGCGGTTATCAGAATTTTGTGAAATTGGTATCGTTGGAAAGCTAATACAATTATTACACATTTAAAGTAGACCCTTGTAGAATTGAATATCAAACTTTCGA
>NW_025831099.1:0-2417 GCF_002878395.1 Capsicum annuum | reverse complement strand
CTCCAGAATTCTTTGGGTCAGTAGTAGGTGAGGATCCGCAGTTTTATTTAGAGAAGGTGAAGAAGATCACCCAGATTATGCATGTTTTTGAGCAAAAGAGTATTGATTTAGCATCCTATAGGTTAGAGGATGTTGCTCATGATTGGGTAGTGATGTGGGAAAAGAGTAGAGGGGAAAATGCAGCTCCTATGACTCGGTCAGAGTTTTAGAGTGCCTTTCTAGATAGATTCTTTCCGCTAGAAATGAGAAAGGTTAAGGTAGAAGAGTTCATGAACCTAAGGCAAGGTTCCATGACCGTGAAAGAGTATTGTCTTAAATTTAACCAATTAGCTAAGTATGCTTCTGACTTGGTAGCTAACCTTAGAGCGAGTATGAGTAAATTTTTGTCTGGAGTATCGAGTTATGTGTTGAAAGAGTGTAGAGCTGCTATACTCAATAGGTATATAGATCTTTCTAGGCTAATGATGCATGTGCAACAGATTGGGGCAGATAAGATGAAGGAAAGAGAGAGAGTGAGTAAGATAGTTGTCTTGTAGTCGTAGTTTCTCACAGTCAGGGTCCCAGGGTGGTAGTAGTTCTCAGCATGGTCAAAGATTTTTATCCCCAGCTCCATGTTTAGCTAGTGTACCCACACCTATGTTTGGGGATGTCAGATCTGAGGGAGCGCCAAGCTCCAAAGCCCATAGTAGTGCTAGCGGTGTTCGTACCCCTCCGCGTTGTAGAGGGTGTGGCAGGCGCCACCAAGGTATGTGTAGAGCTGGTAGTGATTGTGCTTTGGGTGTGGTGAGCTAGGCTATAGAATTCAAGAATGTAGAGCACTGAGTTAAAGGGGTAGACTCTAGGCGCTTCAGGCTCACCTTGATCGGGAAGGATTCCCTGAAATAGACCCGGGTAAGTTATGAGCCCTTCATCTTTATGATATGCATTGTTAGGTCCTTTTCTTCCATTTTGAGTTTATATTCTAGCATAATTTATGCATGAGTTTCAGATCTCAGTCGGTCAATTATGACCTAGTCTGTAGGTGCCCCGTGCACCGCCTCAGTATTTCAGCGTAGTGTGTTTAGAGGGACATAGAGTCCCAAGGGGGAGATACCCCATAGTATTATGATTTTACATGTCATTAGATTGATCCAGATGCATCTTCAAATTTTCTTTATGAATTTAGCATTACTCGTTATTGCATTATTAAGTCTTGCGTTCAAAAATCAGCTTAGCCGGACATCCATGCATCAGATATGCATGTGTGTTATGAGACTTCAGCTATGAGTAGGTTCAGTCGAGTATTCCATGCATCAGATATGCATGCCCAATGTGAGAACTCAGTATGTCAGTCGTTACAGTTGCATAGTCATGCCTTGAGATGTTTTCATTTCTTGAGTAAGTTCTGTTGATCGATATTCTCAGTCTATCAAGCGACATTCGAAGATGAATGTTTTCAAGATGGAGATAATGTAATACCCCGAGAATCATAACTGATAGTAGAACCATGATTCAAGATTATGATAAATAAATCTTAGTTATTTGTTAGTTTTATGATCAAGTTTTATGTGTATTAAGGCCTTAAATATGTCCTAGCTATTAGACAAATCAAAACATCCCTTACCTATTGAATTCTTGAGAAGGACATTGCTATAGTAAAATTCAAACGGGAATATCTCCCATTCTACAAAGAATTTTTGATCTTATGACCTACCAACAGATATACAATTGAATTATCTTTCCAACGATACCAATTTTTCCAAAATCCAATATCGGAGTAAGAAGTTATGGTTGTTTTACTGAGAGTTATCCAAGCTGTCCAGGAGTGACGGATAAACTGACGGACCGTCAAGTCAGTGACGGCCTGTCACTTTGGCCATAAAAATTGAAGCAGTAAGGCCTTTTTGTGGACCAAAAGTGACAGTAGGAGTGAAGGTTAGTCACCAGAGTGACTTTCCATCACTCTGACCGTCAGATTTGTCCGAGAGAGCGCTGAAACACCATTTTAAAGAGATTTTTTGGGTCATTTTTCACCCTATTTAACACCCAATCACCCCAAATCAAGGCACATAACTTCTCATTCATCCAAAACATCAAATTAGCATTTATTTCCAAGATCAAAACCCTTATTTCTCCTTCAAAAAAAAATCAAGAAAGATCAAGAGAAGTCAAGAAATCAAGAATCTCTCCAAGAACCTTCAAGAAAGAAGTTTGCCCAAGGTATGTAGATGTTGACTCTTGGGTCCGTTTCGTACAAGAAGCTTAAGAACCCTTTTTAAAACTTTAAGATTTTTATGTTTACGAGATTCCATGATTTGTATGAGTTGAAATTAATGTTCCTTGTGAAGTTGAGTTTTGATTCATGTTTTTGTACAAGATTTATGAGCTTTAACCCTAGTATGTGGAATTTATGTGATGTGTTCATGGCATTTGGTTTT
>NW_025831098.1:0-2001 GCF_002878395.1 Capsicum annuum | reverse complement strand
CCAAAGAGAATACCAAAACATAATATGACTAATCCAAAATGTAATAGCACAGAACAACTAACAATATTGTCTAAAGGTGTAAGCCCCAAAAATAATACCAATGCTAAAGAAATCACCAATATCAATCCTGCTTATACCAACTCCTAGAAGTACCACAAAGCCTCTATCCAAAAGTGTAAATGAATTTAGTTGGGACATGACCTAACCATGGAAAAACTAATATCCGAAGTAAAAGAAAAGTGTCTAAAGAAATCCATAACATGAAATGATGCCTCCCAAAAGGTCTGCAACACCACATAAAGGTGATTAACATTACCCACCTCACTCTTTTAATAAACCAGAATGTCATCAATTAACACAATGATGAAGAGATCTAAATACTGCCCGAACAGCCTATTCATGAAGTCCATAAACACTGTTAGAGCATTTATTAACCCAAATAACATCACCAAGAATTCAAAATGCCCATACCAAGTACAAAAAGCCATATTAGTTATATCCACCTCCCTAATCTTAAGCTAATGATACCTAGACCAAAGATCTATCTTAGAGAAGAACTATACACACTACAACTGGTCAAACAAATCATCTATCATGAGGAAAGGATACTTGTTCTTGACCGTCACCTTGTTCAACTGCATGTAGTCAATGGACATCCAAAGGAAACCTTCCTTCTTGCGCACAAACAACACCGGTGCACCTCATGGAGAAACACTAGGATGAATAAACCCCTTATCTAGAAGATCCTTAAGTTGCTCCTTGAGTTTCCTTAACTCAACCAAAGCCTTTCTATATAGAGGAATAGATGCTGGACGAGTGTTCAAAAGCCAATCAATACCAAACTCTATTTACCTATCTAGAGAAACACTAGGAAGATCATCCAAAAAGACCTATGGAAACTCATTAACCATATGGACCAGAGATAAAAAAGGACCTTCCAAGTTAGAATATTTAACTCGTACGAAGTGATAAAGGCAACCCTTGGAGATTATCCTTTGAGCTTTATGATAAGAAATAAACCTCCCTCTAGGAGCTCAGGAACTACCTTCCCATTCTATAATTAATTCACTAGGGAACTTAAATATAACCCTATTGGTGTAATACCCCACAAAGTTCTCTTCTATTCTGAGCCTTAGAGCGTATCCAGCAAAGCTGAAAAATCTGAGTCTAAAAGTTTCAGAAGTATCTTCCCATGTATGAAGCACTTTAAATCATGTGTAATTTCCATAATTTCTACTTTTATTCATGTAGAGAATTGAACAAGATTTCAATTAATACTAGTTTCATCAAAATCTGACATCGAACGAAGAAGTTATGGCCATTTTATTGAGTGTTGTCAGAATCGCAGGTTTGACGGCCGATCTGATAGACCACCAAGTCCTTGGTGGACCGTCAAGTGTCCTATAATACCAAGACAATAGCTTTATTTTTTAGTCATCTTGTAATGGCCAAAGTGGTGGACTGTCTGAAAGTTGACAGACCATCAAGGGTCCCGTTAGACCGAGGTAGAATGTCCCATTCCTGTACCCCGAGTGATGGACGATCTGGTGGACCGTTAGATTTCTGATGGACCATCACTTCGACCATCACTCCGAGGCAGAACATCGTAGTTTTGGAACTTGAGTGACGGATGACTTGGTGGGCTGTTAGTTCCTCTGATGGGCCATCAGGTCACCCGTCACAAACCCCGATCGGAATTTTCTAGACAAATTTTGAAGGGGCATTTTAGTCTTTTCCACATCCTCCCCCAGCTCTATAAATACCTATCCAAGGGCCTTCAACTTTATTTTTTCCCTCTTTTACCTAAAAAAATTAGGGTTTCAAAAATAAAAATACTCTCTTTTCCTTTCATAAAATTCAAAAGAGATCAAGAAGGATCTACAGAAATCAAGAACTTCTTTCAAGAGCCTTCAATAAAAGAAATTCCCAGATATGTAGATGTTGATTCTTTGGTCCTTTTTATCCAAGAAGCTCAAGTAAATTTTTTAAAAAGAAAACTTA
>NW_025831097.1:0-2337 GCF_002878395.1 Capsicum annuum | reverse complement strand
TTATGCAAGATAATATCATTTCAAGACTTTACATATGGTGGCCAACTCTTTCATAAATCACACGCAACACTCCATTAGAAAAAAAGAGCATTTAGACTAAGAATCGCCTCTCTGAAAACATGTAAAATATAATAAAAATACATAATAGATAAAGAGGCATTTAAAACTCACTATTCATCACAATTCATAATACAACCCCAAAAAGAGTCACAAATATATGTCATGATCAAAAAGGGGACTTATGGTTCATGCTCTGAAATCCAATTCACGATTCATAACACATGCACATAAATATAGTTTTATGTTTACAAAAAACCCCATAATAAATACAAAATTTCATAAAAAGGGGTTCATGATACATGCTGTTCAAATAATTTCAAAATCCATACCATGTACATATAATGTAACGACCTAAAAATACACCCTGATCACCATACGCTGCTTACGGTCCCAAAAGACCAAAAGCTAACCCTGGTACCTACAGTGAACATTACGTAAAACTGATAACAAAAGATCATACACAAAATTTAACTAAAAATTTCCATAAGGTTTTAAATCATAATTATGATAATGCCTGTAAAATAATATCGACTATACTGATAAAATGGTTCATAATAACAATTGAAAATTGACCAACCGTTTGTACTAGTCTGAAAGCCTCTAAACTGTCTGACTGTGCAGTTGATGGGATAAGCCCCCAACTAACTCCGACTGACTAAATAAATGAACTACTGACATAAGAAAATATAAGATAACTTGTCCTTAAAGGATGAGGACTCATCACGGATGCTACTGCTGATGCACTAGAAAGTCTAAGTACGATCGAGAATCTGAGCGTTTGAGCTTATGATATAAAACATAATAGTGTAAGAAATAAGTATGTGATCATTAATTTGAATGTACTAGTATGCTAAATGAGGTTAGAATAATATTCATGGGTTTATGGTGCATGAGTAATAATTGACTGAATGTATAGCATGTGGTACAGAGTAAGAATGTATGTAAACTGTAAAGACTGAGAGTGAATGACCAAGAATAAAACAGGTTTTAAAATAGTCTGTAAACTAAAATACTAAAATTTGGTAGATGAATAACTAATGAACTATATGCTATGGTCAAGCAAGACTAAACTGAATTCTGAACTGAGCACTAAAATTGAAACTGTGGGAGGTATCATCTAACCGGCATGCCCTAGTCTGAGCTGATAGGGGTCTAACTTGTGACCCCAATTGGAAGGGTGATAGTACCATGCCATGGGTACTAATAATGACTATGGATTGAGTCTTAATCTAGCGGGTGACTCCTAAGATCAGTCCTAAACTAGAGAGTAATCCTTGAGGGTGCTAGTCCTAAACTAGTAGGTGATAGCTCATAACCTATGTTGGCTACGTAGTTTTGAAATTTAGGGATTACTTCTAAGGACCCAGTACTAACTAATGGGTGAGCCCCCATACCTAGTATCACTCAATGTTAAATCCGACTCTCAACTGAACTAACACTAATTAAGGGACTGAGCTATGCTTAACTAGACAAGTAACTGATCATGATGGTTAACTAGCTGAATATGCTCATGGTTTATCTGAACTATTTTATAACTACTAAAATTCAATAAAATTCTAAGTTTTTGGGTATTCATAACCCCCAGGACTCAATAGCAATAACAACAAGATCATACTAAAACTTTGAGGACATGACATGTAGTCTATATTCAACTCATTCTTTGAGGAATTTCATCAAACACTTCCAATGCATGAATTAAGCATGTGGATAGTTATAAGCATGTAGTAGTAGTGATATTTTGATACTAAATGACAAATTAAGGCATAAATCAGAGAAAAAACACCATTAAAATATGTAGGGTTTAATAACAACAATAATTTTATGTAAACATGGTATAAAATTAGAAATTCATGAAAGTTCATGGGCATAATTCATAAAAATATGTAAGGATCATGCTTTTAAACTTGAAATTGGCTTCTTGGACTCTATGGGTGAAAGGGAACATGGATGAACATCTAACATACCTTAGAGCATTAAATCTTGAAAGTGAATTTGACTTTTCTTTAATGTTTTTGGATTGGGAATCTTAAATTCTTGATTTACTTGAAGGAGGGGTTGAATCTTCTTATTGGGGAATGATTTTGAAAGGAAACCCTAATCTTGATATTAAAAGTGAATGAGGAATTTTTGGCATCTAAAACTTATAAGTGATGGCTAATAATGCATAATGATGCTTTAAGTCATGGGAGGGGTAGGGTTTGAGGTGAGTAAAAGACTAAAATACCCCTACGAGACTAATTAATAATTGCTGAAATTTTTAGTTGACGACTTGGGTTG
>NW_025831096.1:0-1312 GCF_002878395.1 Capsicum annuum | reverse complement strand
ATTAGTGTTGCTTTTATAGTTCCCACGAATCACTCATCCGTTGCAACTGGTCAGTTATATATTGCAACAAATAATATACCTGGTGCAAAAGATTAGTTGTCTATTGGAACTGTTATATTACTATTATACATTAATAAATTATAATCTATGTTATATTCCTATTAATTTAAGATAGCATGGCTCACAAAAGGAAAGAAATTGAATCAATTCCAAGTAAAGGACAAGTGCAGCAGCTCGGCTCTATCCACCACTCTATGAGCTTGCTTTATAAGCATTATCTTAATCAGGAGCAGAAGATAATGAACACAGGGAGGAATCATTCAAAAGAGATGATCCAAATGCTAATAGCCATTCCGTCGAAGAGTTGGTCAAAACCTTCAGCATTAATCGTTATCCTATGAGAATGCAGTGCGATGGTGCCACAGATTTAACGGGTGATCTCGGGGTTAAGTCAGTCATGGGAAAATCTTTCGATGCCTTCAGAAAAATACTTTGAGAACAAAAATTGGATTCATATTTCAGGGAAAGCTGCTTTGGACAATATCTTGATTTGCCGGAGTACAACAATGCTCGTTTTCAGATAAAAATGGTATATGATCTTCTCAAGTGTAGGTTTATGTATGAAAGAAAAGATTAGATGGATCAGGTGTGGATAAATTACTGTGGCATGCCTGTTTGTTTTGGTTGGAAGGACTTTTCCATAGTTACCGGACTAAAATGTTATCCTCCTTCTCAAGTTATACCTACCCTGACCCAAAAAAAAGCACCCGGCATACCCAAAAAAAAAAGGCAAGTCGAGTAATCGTGATGACCTGGTATCCATTGTTGGTCCAAGATTCAAAAACAAAAATCTAATAGAAGCATTGAAAGGTAAAGGACTTTCAAAGAAACACAAACAATCATTGTGCTTGATTTGGTTTGTACGTAATGTTCTTTGGGCGAGAAACGTTAACAACAATATAAGCCTCAATTTAATAAATCTCTCTGAGGATCTTGAGGCATTTAACAACTATCCTTGGGGTTATGAAATCTTCAAAATGACTGTCGAATATTTGTTGACTCCATTAACTCCAAAAACAGTCAACTTATATGACTTTCCATAGGCCTTCATGGTAATATTTCTTTTATCATGATATAATTCATTATTTTTTTATTCAATAATGCTTATGATTTATTGGCGTTATGTTATAAGATTGGGAATTTGAAGTCATTCCTTATTTTAGACAACAAGTGAACCACCAGGAAGAAGTTTCCTATCCAAGAATTCTGAGATGGTTGTAGGCCAAAACTAATAAAAATGCAAAATTTCTTG
>NW_025831095.1:0-1158 GCF_002878395.1 Capsicum annuum | reverse complement strand
CAAAATTAGCAAACAATAGCCATTAATTATCTACTATAGCCTTATCACCCACATCCCTCTTTCAAGGATGATATAGGTTCCAAAAGTTTATCCAAACCCCCTTTTCAAGGATGATTTGTGCTTTTAAGAGTTTGGAGTTTTCACTCATAAACCCATTTAGGATATTTGAGGCTTTCACCCATAAATCCTAACTAATTTAACCAGGCAATACTAAAATCCACCATTAAAAAACTAGCATATATACAAATCCATCACAACCCACACATAATTGCACCTTAGTTCAACATAATCACAAGACAATGAAAGTTTAGCAACTCGTGAAGAAAAGAGACAAATATACCATAAGAATTGTTCAAAGCATTCATTCTTCAATTATGATAAATTCAAAGTTTCTAAATCAAAATACAAAATGTTGCCCAAATTAGGGTTTAAACTTAAAATTCAAAATGTTGAAATGGTGTAAAACGCCTAAAAGAGAAAGAGTTTTAGCCTGTAAAAGGAATTGGGTTCGGTTGTATGAATTTACAAAATTGCCCCTGGGTATATTTCTCGGTTAGCCACGATCATGGCACTTTGACCTGCTTGACTGATCTCGATCGCAATCCACAGACCGCGATAACTGAGGCTTTTTCCTATGCCAGGTTTTCCAGCTGCACTTCTTTCTCCTTTTTGGTCCTTTTCAGGTCAAATCCACATCTTTCATTCCCCTAACCTTTATGCCTACAAAATTTAGAAATTAGTGCATTTAATCACCAATTTGTCTCACTTATACCTTCAAATGAGTGGTAAATTCACCACTCATCAACACCCGGAACTTAAAATGTGACTTTCAAGGATGTAAAACTACTTCTTACCTTGAGACAATGCACATGTATGCCTAAATTATATGAAACAATGATCACAATGACTTTTAACTTGATTACTACCACAAATAACTCTTCATTCATAGGCAAAACTATTTTCACGACATCCCTCAACATAAAATGTGACTTTCAAGGATGTAAAAGACTTCAAAGAGAAACCATGCAATAATCACTAATACTCTAGAAGTGACTCACCTTTTGACCTCAACTACATTATACTACTTTTGCCTCATTTCTCGGGATATGAAAAATCACCCACCTCAACTTGTTTACATGCTTTCTCACAAGAATGAAA
>NW_025831094.1:0-1444 GCF_002878395.1 Capsicum annuum | reverse complement strand
GCTTACAGTTTTGAGAGACCACAAGTAAACCCATGAGCTGATACCTGTTGTGGGCACTAAATAAGATACTGATAAAGAACATATGTGGAAATAAATAAATATGTGATAAGGTTTCAATACTAAAAACAATACAACCGAAATCCATAAGTCTAAACAATAAGCAAAAATGCTGAAAACTGACTGATAAAACTGATAACTAATTGATTGTCTGAAATGTCCAAAAGCCTCTAAAACTGACTAAATAAGAGTTGATGGATCAGGCCCCAACTTACTCCAACTGACTACTGAATTGAAATACTAAAATAACATAACTGATCCTTGGAATATGAGGACTCACCACTACTACTACTGCTGATGCGCTGGGAGGTCTAGGTGAGATCGGGAACCTGAGTATCCAAAGCTATGATATGATACATCATAGCATAAGAAATCAGTATGCGGTTAGTACTTTAAATGTACTGGTATGCTAAATAGGGTTACGATGATATGCATGGGCTCATGTACATGAATAATAATTGATTGAATTAATAAAATAAAATAACTGATACCTGGTATGCATGAAAGCTGTGAAATATGAGGATGCATGACCAAGCATGTAACATGATACTGAAATAGTCTGTAAACTGAAGTACCAAAATAGTGATATTGAATAACTGATAACTGTATGCTATGGTCAAGAAACCTTTGAACTAAACTATGTACTAGATACTGAACTGAAACTGTGGGAGCTAGCTATAACTGACATGCCTTAATGTACTATAAGGGTCCAACCTGTAACCCAATTAAAGGGGTGTCAGTATCGTGCCATGGGTACTAACACTAGCTATGTGGATCCACTAATCTGATGTCTTAAAGGACGAGGGTGTCATGACTAACTGACGGGGGACCCCTCTAAGTCTTTGTGGCGCTGTAGGTATAGAACATAGGGACTGATACTAACGTCTCATGCCTAACTATTGGGGGAGATGCCATCCATACATTCACTTAGTGCTAAGTTTTCATTCCCAACTGAAGGGCACAGATTACTAGATTGAACTAAGTTTGACCGATATAATAGTTGACTGAATTGATGATACTTTAATATATAAGAAACCATTCCAAAAATACTGAGACAAAATAAATAGCTAAGTTTTTGGGTATTCATAATACCCTGGACTCGATAACATTAAAAGTAGAAACATACTAAAGCTTCAAAAGCATAATAAGTAGTCATTGTTCAAAATTCATCTCTTAGGAATTTCATCAAACACATGGGGGGGGGGCTCATAAAGTTAAAGCATGAGAATAGTTAAATCATAGGATAACAACAAAATTTCAATGCTAAAATTGTGGTTTATGGATTTAACATGCAAATAACATCCTTTAAACGTGTCAAGGGATAATTCCAATGAAAACTCATGTAAACATGATATAAAATCAAAATTAATGGAAGTTCATGGATAAA
>NW_025831093.1:0-1615 GCF_002878395.1 Capsicum annuum | reverse complement strand
GTCTCCTATGTCCATATTGACTAAGAAGAAATTTAAGTTTCAGTGGTCAGATACTTGCGAGAAGAGTTTTCAGGAGTTGAAGACTCGACTCAACTCAGCCCCAGTCTTAGCTCTTCCAGATGGTCTAGATAGGTTTGTAGTGTATTGTGATGCATTTAGAATAGGTTTGAGTTATGTCTGCATGCGGCATGGTAAGGTCATATCCTACACATCCAGACAACTTAAACCCCATGAGAAGAATTTTTCGACTTATGATCTTGAGTTAGCAGCCGTAGTCTTTGCCTTGAAAATTTGGAGGCATTACCTATACGGTGTTCATGTAGATGTGGTCACATAATATAAGAGCCTTCAGTATGTATTTTCTCAGAAAGATCTCAATCTTTGTTAGAGAAGGTGGTTAGAGCTCTTGAAAGATTATGACATAAGTGTACTTTATCATCCGGGAAAGGACAACATAGTGGCCGACGCTCTCAGTAGACTGTTTATGGGTAGTGTTGCTCATGTTGAGGACAGTAAGAAAAAGTTAGCTCAGGAAGTCCATCAGCTTTCCAAACTAGGGGTTCATTCATTCGGTACAGAAGAGGGTGATATATGACTTTAGAGTAGTTCAGAATCATCTCTAGTTTTTGAGGTAGAAGAAAAGCAAGATAGAGATCCCAGTATAGTCAAGTTGAAAGAGTCAGTCAAGAATTAAAAAGTAGAGGTTTTCTCCCAAGGGGGAGATGGTGTATTGCATTTTTAGGGTCGTCTCTGTGTTCCAAATGTAGATGACTTAAGGCAGTGAATTCTTGCAGAAGTGCATGGTGCGCGCTACTTTATTCATCCAGGGGCCCCAAAGATATACCGTGACTTGCGGAAGATCTATTGGTGGAGTGGGATGAAGAGAGATGTTACAGAGTTTGTGGCTAAGTGCTATATATATCAGCAGGTTAAGATAGAGCATCAGAAGCCTAGTGGGTCTATGTAGGAGTTCAGTATTCCTACTTGGAAGTTGTAAGAAGTGAACATGGAATTCGTGATGGGTTTTCTTCGTACTTGTCATCAGAATGATTCAGTTTGGGTCATTTTAGCTAGAATGACCAAATCAGCTCATTTTCTTCAAGTTCATACCTCTTATTTAACCGAGGATTACACCAAACTCTACATCAGAGAGTTGGTCAGATCGCACGGTATTCCGTTATCTATTATCTCAGATAGAGATACCCAGTTCACCTCTTATTTTTGGAAAGTGTTCCAAAAGGGTCTTTGTACCCAACTTCATCTCAGCACAACCTTTCATCCTCAGACAGATGGTCAAGCAGAAAGGAACATTCATACCCTAGAAGATATGCTAATGGCATGCGCAATTGATTTCAAGGGTAGTTGGGATGACCACTTTCCTTTGATTAAGTTTGCATACAACAATAACTATCATTCAAGTAGTCGGATGGCTCCATTCGAAGCTCTCTATGTAGGAGGTGCAGATCTCCAATTGGTTTGTTTGAAGTTAGTGAGGCCTTAGTTATAGGGCCTGACTTGGTATTCAATGCCTTAGAGAAAGTCCAGTTGATCAAAGAAAGACTCCGAGTTGCTCAGAGCCGACAAAAGTCTTTTACAGATGTGCCTAGAAAGGATC
>NW_025831092.1:0-2747 GCF_002878395.1 Capsicum annuum | reverse complement strand
GAATTTGACAGATTTTTTGACAATTGTGAATTGGCATGTCACCGCGACGTGGTGCTGCCCAAAATGGGATAATTCTTCCCAGCTGAAGAAAAACAATGTGGAAACATAATCCAATTCGGTTTATGACTTGTATACTATAAATATAATATCCCAAACTATGTTTTAATTATCTTTGAACACCCTAGATCACTTGGGACATCATTGGAGAATACCACAACTTCTTTTTAGGGTTAATCATTCTTTAATTTAGTTTTTTAATGATTTGTATCATCATTCGAAGGGATTGGATGATGAATATTTTCATTGAAGGCTAAACCCTCTTTCTGGGGTTAAAGCCAAGAGCATGATTATTATTTTTTTGGATTAATTTCGTTTAATTCGCTTATCATTATTGGTTGTTTGTTTATTCTTGTTTTAATTATTTTATGGATTGATCACCCATAAAATACATATATTGTCGATATTTTGATCTAGGGAGAGGGAATAGGGATATATTACATGGGAATAAATAAATTTTAGGTTTTTATTCTTTTATAAAATAAAAAATTAAACTTATCATCTAGGACAGGGATGTATTTAGATGCCTTACTTGATTCAAACGTAGGATGACAGCTTTAATTAACTTAATTGGATTATTGTATCCCCGCTCAATGATGTAGTTTTAATGTCCATATTAGTTAAAAGATTAGAGGTTGGTAAAATATGATCATGCAATTAAACCTATGAATCAACACCCAAGATAAGCAAGTTGACGAATGAAGCTCAACACATAGTATGATTGTTCGAAGTGCTTTATCCCTAGGTTTTTATCCATTGATTGTCCCAGGACTTTTATTTTTACGCATTATTTATTTTATTTTTAATTTACAATTCTAAAACTCTATTTTCTACTCTCCTCAATTGGTTAAACTATAATTAGATAGTCGGCGAACGCAAGTCCCTGAGAGATCGATATTGAGCTTTCTTAAAGCCACTTTACTACTTGATAAGACCACGGACACTTGCGTGTGCGTTGGCGCTGTCAATAATCAAACAACATCATGCCTTAATAATGAGTACTATCCAAATAACATAACGGTTTTTGTATCTATCAATTACAACATTCAAGCCTATCTTTACTACACCCACTTTACAAATCTTCCCACCAAAAACCCAACAATCTTTATCTCCTTCACAAAGGTTTTTACTGTATATTCCCCTCCTAACTATTTCACATAACGAAGGTTTCATCTCACTCTAACCGCTTTATCTATAACCTTAGTTTGAGTAACCACACTAAATCTTTATAAAGATCTTCTACTCTCTAATCTAAAACATTACTATGCTTCCATAACCACCATCATCTTGACACAAGGAGAGAAACAGAGGAAATATAGTATGAGCTTCAGAAATGGGTGGAATTTTTTAAGAGCAAGAATAGATTTATCATGATACATCCCCGAAACTCACCACTATGAAAAGAATTCAAGATTTGCATCATCTCCACCTTGTCCCAAAGGTCATTATCCCAATCTTGAAAGTATATCCCATTATTAAATCAATTTGCATAACACTCCGCACAAGAGGTGTATTATTATGCACCAGAACACAAACTCCCCTTGATAGCTTTAATATAAAAACACTAAATTCTTTCTAGGATACCTTCTTCAACTCCTTAGAATACTAGAATTACACCTCTAATATCATAACCTTATAACTTAACAAAATTTTAAAACATACCAAGAGTTCACATAGTCTATGTATTTCTCCATCAACTCAGTTCTACATAACACCATATAACAACTCCCTAGAATCCTCCATATTAAGAAATTTAAGAAAATAAACTAGGTATACATAGCACCCATAACTCAAAAATGAGTATACTTTATTCTTGTAACTGAAGGCTCTTATCCATCTAATGATTTAGCCACTATTTATACTTCACGCTAGACCTCAATCGTATATCACAATTACATACTCCAATATTTCATAAGTCATTAGCCTAATCTCTTTCACACATTATATCAAACCTACTATTTCACTCCCATAATTCTTGCATCACAATTATCGAGCTCACATTTTTATTACCACAATAAACATCTAAAGTTCAAACTCAGTGTCTAACAACAATCATGTACCATTTATGAAATATCCCACCTAATATACTAATCCATCAATTAGAGAAATTCACCTAAATTCCTTATTTAACTTAACTAGGGCCCACAAGTACATTCTTCTTCAAAATGTTACTACTACACCTTAGAATTTACTACATATCTTCTAACCTTCTAAACTAACTTACAACTACTAGATAAAAATCAAGGGACCCTTAGTGTATTAAAACAACCTAATAAGGATAGTTGATCTTAATTTCATTACCTAACCCATTATGGTCTACAAAATAGTGCCTCCTCATATTATATCTGCTTACCTGTGCATATATCCCAACTATCTTTAATATGCTATGAATAACACCGAGTCCCCTCTTTTTATGATCTCCCCAAGTGAATGCTAAATTCTTAAATTGTTAGCCAACAAATCTTTCTATTCACAACCTATGATTTATTTCACTAATACCATATTTATTCCTCATGAGATAATTTCTTATTTTAACTAAAGATATAAATATTTTAACCAACCATAATCTTTTACCGACTACCATAAGTTTGTTAATATTTGGTACACCTTAACCAACATAATAAAAGCATGCTACCCGCAATACTCACTTAAAGGTCATGTAAACACAACTATCTCTTTTTGACTAAAAA
>NW_025831091.1:0-1574 GCF_002878395.1 Capsicum annuum | reverse complement strand
TTTCTTTACTTATTCTATAAGCAACGTAGTCATCCATTATCTTCACTGGAAAATCACCAAAAGTCACCTGTATCAGCGAACGCTCATCTTTCTGCTGACGATAAATGCCTAACGTATTCAACCAGATGATATTCCCCTCGTAGGAAATATAAACCACCATGTTTTCGTACTCAACTTCATGATGAGGCGCACGATTTTTGACCGCCTAATTCACGTGTAATACAATATAAGCTAGTAAGAATAGTCAGGACTCTGACCGCGTGCCTGTTGAATTCACCGACTTATGAATTATCACACATATTATATGAGTAGTATATCAACATATGCTCTCCTTTCTGCTGACAATAAAGATAAAACATATTCAATCGAGATTTTTACGTTCTTGTACTTAACTTGATATTGATCAGGAGTCAGGACATTTCACGATGAAATTGATGGTCAAAAAAATTGGGCTTAATATCCTTATAAGATAATATAGATTAAATGAAAATGAAAATGAAAATATAGATTAATCAACCATGGTTAAATGATAGGATTAGATGGTCATTTAGTTGTAATTAATTTCATACCTTATCATTTTATAAAATATTGCATATTATATCATATTTTACTATATTATTTTGATAAATATAATGTTTGAATAAGTGGTGTAAACGATGAAATAAGATCATTATTTAATAAGCAAACAAAAAAATGAGAAAAAAAAGATAGCAACAACACAACAACTACTACAACATGTCCATTATTATTAGAAGCGGAGTCAGAATTTCACAACAAATCCACTAATTTAAAAGTGGGGCCAGAATTTTAACAAGGGGTTCAATATTTGAAGAAAACCTAGCCGAAGGAGGTTCAACATCTACTATAAATACATAAAATTAATTTTAATCATGTATAAATGGTATATTTTATCGTCGAAGTGGATTTAGATGAACCTCTACCAAAGCTATTCGTCCTTACATAAGGAAGAGAAGATTCAACAATAAGGACGATACAATAAAATTTAAGTAACAATCAGAATAGACGAGTGGAACATTTTTTTAGCAATCTTGTTTCTTGTTTAATTGATGAAAACTTGATCCTCACATCTCCACAAGAAACTTTCATATCATGAGATTCATAATTTCCCTTTAACTCCACTGTGAAAACCACAAATCCACTTGTACTGATTGGAAAAGTACCAAAAGTTGTATTGACGAACGTTCCTCTTTCTGTTGTCGATAAAGACCTAATATATTCAATCAAACAATATTCCCCTTGTAAGAAATAGACGCCACCGTGTTTTTGTACTCAACTTCATAAGGGGTATGATTTTTAACCACGAAATCGATAGTCAAGTTTTGAGCAGGGCACCACAATAACAATCATTTGGACAATAATCTTTGTTACTATGGTTTTGTTCATGGGATGAAACATCAATAACAGTAGATGAATTGTTTTTTTCTTCCTTTAAAACCACAATGTAGGGCTAATTATTACAGTACATAAAATGTACTTGACTTATATTTATTGATTTAATATAAACAATCGATACGGATCTCAAGTTGAGGAAGGGTCTCATTGGTTAGCTATTT
>NW_025831090.1:0-1027 GCF_002878395.1 Capsicum annuum | reverse complement strand
GACTTGCTTAAGAACTTAAAGCTAAAATTTTAATGGTTCAAATCAATTATAAAGAGAAACTAGGGTTATGATCACTATGATTATTAACCCCTTATTAAATAATAGTTATAGTACTGGATTCTTATGACTTGTGGGAAACACAAAATTATCAATATCGAAAGTCCATCAAAGTATTTCTCAACCGACCTAGATTTTGTGCTCCCTAATTCTCTCAAACTTAGGAAAACCTTCTATTCACACTGATTTTATCTCAAGTTGATTAATCTTGTTACAGTATTAATCATTAGATGAAAAATTAACCTTCCCAAATCCTAATTGATAATTCACTACCTTTAGTTTACTTCTCAGTTCGAGCAAACAAACATAAGGCTAGATCTATTGTTTGCAACCAATATAAAAAAAATCATTACAAAGGAATTATCAAGATGTTCCCACAATCACTCAAACCCTAACCAACTGTTAAATCCAGGGAGGAATAATCATAGATCCCACATTCCTAGTTATGGGTTTTAGTTCGACATGAAAAAGAAAGAGATAGCAACAATTGTATTAATCATTCAGAGCAATTAAACTTACAAAATATGAAGTCATAGGTTATTACTCTTCCAAGTTCAAGAAGAATATCCCATAACTCAATTAAAGAATTGAAAATTGAATTCAAAGTTAATAGACCCAGAAAAAAAGTAAAATAGCCTTTGGAATAAGTTCCAAATGCTCCATCTAACCCTAAAAGCTACTACTTATATCCATACTTTAAGAAAAAATTGAAGTTAAAAATTCAGCTTTTTGCCCCTTTAGCTGACGACATGTCTGATAGCTTATCATAAATCTGATAGCTTATTAGAGAATGTCGTCAGACCTTTTGCCCATGTGTGACGACATGTGTGATGACTTATCACAAATCTGATAACTAATCAAAAAATGTCTTCATACCTTTTGACCATGTTTGACGACATATGTGATAACTTATCACAAATCTGATAACTTATCAGAGAATGTCGTCAGACCTTCTGCCCATGTGTGATGA
>NW_025831089.1:0-1148 GCF_002878395.1 Capsicum annuum | reverse complement strand
CATACCACAATAATAACAACACACAAATAGCATGGAAATCGTTATTGAAGTGTATAGCTAACATGGACTTGTCATTTAGATATCATGGAATCATGTAAATATGAATTTCTAGCATCCTAGGCATTTTAACAAATACCTTGCATGCATTCTTTAAGGTATAGGTGGATTTCATACTTGCATCATATCAAACCACCCAAAGTTTGTGTTTTTTAACTAACAACCACATATATTCCATGAAAACACCTTTAGATATCATCTTGAAACTTAAACAACAATCATCAACAAGTACATGCTCATATCACCATAAAAAGTTTATAAAATAGCATTTAAAAGCATGATTCTTGAGCTCTATGAACGAATTGAATCTATAGATGAATACTACACATACCTTAAAGCTTGATCTTGAAAGAGATCTAATGTTTCTGAAGGTTCCTAAAGAAATACTTAGGCTTACCCTTGATTCTTCTTGACTAGGGTTTAACCCCTTTGGGAAAGAGTGTTTTTGTTCCTGAGGAGATGATCTTGAGAGGAAACCCTAATCTTGTGGTTGAAAGTATATGAGAGAGCTTTTTGAGATGTTTTAACTAAAGAGAATGGAAGATAATACGTTCTTTAAGGGTTATAAGTCATGGGAAGTGAATGGAAAATACCAAAATACCCTTATGAATAAATTCCCAGTTGCTGAAAATAATAGCTAATGACATTTGTGACAAGGCATCAAAAATGTGGTAAATTGTCAAAAATATAGTCACACAGAAGCTGGATTCAGCCTAAGGCTGACGACATTTATGACATGGCATCAAAAATATGGTAAGCTACCATGAATGTTGTCACTTAGGAGCTGGTTTCTGCCTAAGGCTGACGACCTTCGTAATAGGGCATCACAAATGTGGTAAGCTACCATGAATGTCATCACTTAGGAGATGGTTTCTTCCTAAGGCTGATGAGCTTCATCATAGGATGTCACAAATGTGGTAAGCTACCACGAATGTCGTCACACTGTTTTTCAGCCTGACATGTTGGAGTAAAATAAGAATAACTCTTTGCTCCAATATCAGATTTATTAGAAATTGATATCGTTGGAAAGATAATTCAATTATCTTTCATTTTATATATAGTAAACCACCCAGTTTGTCATATAAAACAAG
>NW_025831088.1:0-1223 GCF_002878395.1 Capsicum annuum | reverse complement strand
TATATCAAGAGTGGCCAATGAAGAAATTTTTCGTTGATTTTTGAGGCTCCACCGTTTCCACCCGAGAGAGGTCACACACGTTGAAAGTGTTGTGTACTTGATATTCCGGGGGTAGATCAATCTTGTAGGCGTTGTCGTTGATCCTTTCTAATACTTGGAACGGGCCATCACCCCGCGACATCAACTTAGTATTCCTTTGAGACGGGAATCTATCATTCCTTAGGTGCACCCACACTCAATCTCCCTGTTCAAGAATGAACTTTTTTCTTCCTTTATTGGCTCTCCTTGAAACTTCTTGGTGTTTCTTCTCTAACCGCAACCTCACCTTCTCATGTAGATTCTTCATGGACTCAGCCCATTTGCTTCCATCTAATCTTATCACAAGGTCACTAGGTAATGGGGTTAAATCCAAAGGGTGAGGGGGATGATGCCGTATACACACTTAAAGGGTGTCATCCCCGTGCTTGAGTGTATAACACGATTATAAGAAAACTCAATCAACAGTAAGTGCTCCTCCTAAGAAGTCATTTTTCCCTTAACCATGGACCGTAGCATAGTCCCTAAGGTCCTATTTACTACTTCCGTTTGGCCATCGGTTTGCAGGTGGCATGAAGTCGAAAACAATAATTTAGTATCAAGCCTACCCTACATGGACTTCCAAAAGTGGCTTAGGAATTTAGAATCCCTATCACTCACTATGGTCCTCAGAACACCATGAAGTTTTACAACATTATCAACAAAAAAAGAGGCTACACTAGGCACATCATCACTGTAACACCCCGAATCTGGTGCTCAGAAGCTACACAGTGCCCATGACCCCGAAGGACCACAAGCTAACCCATGATTGATATCTGTACCTGTACACTGAATAATATACTAAAATATATATGCGGAATATAATCTATAAGGCCATAAGGTTCAAAACTGAATAAACATCTGATAAAACAATGTCTGAAAATGGTATAACAATACCTAAAACTGATAATGACTGTCTGATATGCTATAGTCTGAAAGCCTCTAACTATACTGAATAAGGAGTTGAAAGAACATGTCTCCAAATAGCTCCATCTACTGAAAGCTAACTGAAATAATGAAATAATAAATAATAATATCCTCTTTGAATGATGAGGACTCACCGCTAATCTACTACTGCTGGAGTCTGGAATGCTAGTAACGCTCTGGATCTCGTGCTACTGAACCTATGGTATAAAAACACCATAGCA
>NW_025831087.1:0-1067 GCF_002878395.1 Capsicum annuum | reverse complement strand
GTTCCAATTTCAAGATTTCTTCAAGAAATCAAGAAAATCAAGAAATTCCAGGTATGTGGGGTTATGAACAGGGCACCCTTTCACCCTTGTGCCCAAAGTGCATGGTTTTAAGATTTAATTTACTTATTTTTCAATTTGGACTCATACCCAAATTATCTTGTCTTGAATTTATGAAACTATCATGTGATGAAGTATTAAAGCGCATACTTGTTATCATATGTTTATGTCTTGACTTGAAGAATTCTCTATTGTGATTTGAATATCATGAGTTTGATTTGAAACATTGATTTAAGATTTTCAATTGAGTTTTAAGTATGATTTTGTATTACAAGTTATATGAAAGAAAGTATGAGATTTAAGGCTTAAGTTTAAGCACTAAGTTTATAAGGAAATTTTGATCTTTTAATTTAATGACAAGTCTTGAAATCCACAATTGTTGATCTTAATTATGATTTAAAGCAAAGAGAAGCATATTTAGTTTCTAGTATACTAACCCTTATGCTATTTTAAGATGGATTTCCTAAAGTATGAGCATATAGTATTATGGGAGCAGTATTTTGTACCGAGAGGAGAATGCAGATAGCGTATCCTTAATTCCTAGAAACTATGAGCCAACGTAAGTTTAAGTCCCAATATGGGTTATGTTTAGTGACCACTAAGTTGGGGTTCTATTCTGATGGTAAGGGTAGAATAGCTTGCCGCAACATGGGTAAGATGTTGGACTCCATGATAGCTCACACGGTTTATGTTAGTTAGAAGGACCTCCCAAAGAAAGAATAAAAAAGTCAAGCATTTGCAAACTAAGTGTTATGGCTCACAAAGTTATTCTTATGCTATTACTCATGTTATGATGCGGTGTTTGTTTTATTCAAGCTTAAGGTGTGTCTTTTACACTTAGCATGTATTATTTGAAAGTTTATATGAATATTCAGTTATTGTTTTACTTATCCATTCTCCCCCATATACTCAGTACATTCCAGAAGTACTGGTTCACATATATGTCTATGTGCTACATTGTCTAATATTGTAGGTACCAGTTGTAATTCATATTTCATAATAAGACAGTT
>NW_025831086.1:0-1100 GCF_002878395.1 Capsicum annuum | reverse complement strand
GCCGAAGGTACCATTCTTTCCTAAATCATGCACTTTTGATAAAAGTTGCAGTAGTTTTTATTATGTGTTCAGCTATAGTTTCTTGAATTTATGCATTCAATGTTGCATTCGGAGTGAGAAACGATGTGGTGATGAGTGTAACGAATGGTTACCGTTGTATGCTCTATTCCCTATCTAATTTTGGCATATCTAGCGTCATTCGAGGATGAATGTTTCCAAGGGGGGATGATGTAATACCCCAGAAATTTTTTCATTGAAATTTTGTGTGTAAACGTGTTGGGTCCTATCTTCTAGAATGAATTATAAATTTTCATGTGAAATGTCTTAGATTATGACCCACCATTGCATATATTATCGAATAATATTTCCAACGATATGTGTATCATCCAAAACGGACACCCGAGCGACGAGTTATGAACATTCCGATCAAACCGTGAATAGTAGTGAACAGCAAAACGTGCAGGAAAAAGTACTGAGGCCTGGCGTATTTTTGCTCCAACTTTAAATGAGTATAAGTCCTTCTACAAAATAATCTGGGTGATCTACTATATATCAACAGAAAGATCTGCCTATCCTCTTTCCAATGAAATTGGTTTCATCCAATTTGTCTATCGGAGCAAAAAGTTATGGTCGATCGACTTCAGCCTATGAAAAGCGAATTTTTGGGTCAACTTCAAACAATCATAATTACTCGTACACAATGATCTGGGTGAGATACTATATATCAACAAAAATATATAAGAGTCCTCTTTCTAATGAAATTGGTTCATCGAATTTGGATATCGTAGTAAAACGTTATGGTTGTTATACTTCGGACTATCAAAACAATCCACCAAATGACAGATTCGAGAATTTTTTTGATTTTTAGGGGCATTTTGGTCATTCCCCCACCCAAAATCCGTCCAAACCCCATATTAAAGCCTATTAGAAGCATTATATGTTATATTTCATCAAATTCCATCAAAAAGAAAACCCCAAGCTTCTACATCCAACTTCAAGAACCTCCAAAGTTCACCATTAATTCTACAAATTTATTTAAGATTCCAAGTTGCTAGTTCAAGAACTCCAAGAACCATCATTCAAAGGCATGATTAACATCT
>NW_025831085.1:0-1208 GCF_002878395.1 Capsicum annuum | reverse complement strand
GTAATTTTAGAATGGTTTCAAAATAAACCATCAACACTAACAGTTCGTTCAATTATCATAAACAGTCAAACTTACATTAGTTCAAAAATCAGTGTCTTTCAGTGGGGAGTAAAAGTTAGCACTGAGTGAACATAGGGATGGCATCTACCTCGTCAGTAGGCACGAGGCACTAGTCTCCCCGATCATTAGGATGAGACGTTAGTAGCAGTCCCTAGGTTCTAGACCTACGGTACCACCGTAGATTTTAGGGACCCCTGTCAGATAGGCATAATCCCTTCGTCCTTCAGGATATTAGATTAGTAGATCCACGCAGCCATTGTTAGTACTCGTGGCAAGGCATTAATACACTTCCAGCTGGGGTTACAGGTTTGACCCTGATAGTATATTAAGGCATTTCAATTATAGCTATCTCCCACTGTTTTAGGTCAGTATTTAGTTTTGGATTTACTTGACCACGGCATACAATATCAGTTATTCAGTTATCAGTATTTTAGTTTACAGACGATTTCAGAACTTGTTTTATGCTTGGTCTTGCATTTTCAGTCTTTACAGTTTACATGCATTCTTACTTAGTACCTCATCCTATACATTCAGTCAGTTATTACTCATGCACGTGAGCCCATGCATATCAGCCTAACCTCACTTAGCATACCAGGACATTCTAATTACTAATCGTATACTCATTTCTTGATCTATAATGTCTTATATCATAGGTTTTGATGCTTGGATTCTCAATTGTACTTAGACCTTCCAATGCATCAGCAGCAGCAGCCATGGTGAGTCTTCATCCTTTGAGAACGAGCTATCTTATATTCAATTATGTTAGTAGTTTAGCCATTTAGTCAGTCGGGGTTAGTTGGCGGCTTGTACTATCAACTCCACAATAAGACTGTTTAGAGGCTTTCAGACTAGTACAGATAGTCAGTCAGTTTTTAGTTGTTATTATCAGCTATTTTATCCGTATTGCCAGTATTGTTTTACATACATTATCAGAACTATAATTTAAAACCTTATGGCATTTTTCAATTATATTTCTCATATGAACATTTGTTATTGGTTTTAACCAGTCCTCCCAACAAGTACCAGTATCATGGGTTTGATTGTGGTCACTTATGACTGTAAGCATCGTATGACATCCAGGGTGTACTCTCGGGGTGTTACAATGAGGTGTGGATAAATTATTGTGGCATGTCTATTTGTTTTAGTTG
>NW_025831084.1:0-1950 GCF_002878395.1 Capsicum annuum | reverse complement strand
GTAGATTTGCCTTTGGTAGTCCAAACCTAATGTGTCTGAAGTCCCATTGTATGTGGTCAAAGCAATCGTTTAAGCACTCATGACACCCTCTCCTCAAACATTCAACCAACTTAGAACAAAATCCCACTTTGAACGGAAATAAGTGTTTGCTTATCAAAGTGACTAGTAGTAGAACACTAAAATAAGTAAATAACTTCTAAAAGTTGAAAAATCGAATTCCAGTACTCAAATGAATGAGGGTTTACGTAAATCATCAAAGAGAATTACAACTAAAGTTCAACCATACATGACCAGAAGTGCATTTCAACACCATTTCACCAGAAGAACAAGTCACTACAGAAAATTACACTGATACATAATGATACAAAATAGAATACACAGTTGAACATGCTTCCTCCAACCCAAAAAATACATAGTAGTCCGCAGTGTTACAGCACAACATGAAGATTTTAAACTCATTATTTTTGACTAATTGCTGCAAAGTCATTCAACAATGGGTAAAATCGATAGCTCACGACCTTCAACTCCACCATAACCAGCACTGCAACCTCACAATGCAAGGAGAAAGATTAACACAGAATTGATGGCTCAATGTTGCATCTTCAGCAATTATCCAAACAAACCAGGAGTGTCGAACCTGTTGTTGATGATTGAGTTAATTGATTTATTAGTTAGTCGGTTGTTAGTTGTTAGTGGAGATGGCATGGTTCTAGAACAAAGTTAGCTTCCGTTACAACTCAGCCTAAAAAAGGCTGAATATGCACCTCATTGTAACCACTTGAAAACAGTAATAAAATTTACTGATTGTTCTCTCTTCCTTCTTCGAAGCTCCACTAATGGAGTCCTAGCTGCTCAAGCTAGTTTTTCACATGGTATCAGAGCAATTGATACTTTTTGACTCTACACTGCAGTTTAGTTTAATTCTTGAGTTGAATCTCTCAGCTGAATTGAAAGAAACAATGGCGCCAAAAATTGATCAAGACGATCCTCTGTTCATTGGAGCCTCAGATATTGCAGGAGCTGTATTGATTCCAGTCAAATTGACAGGATATGAGAACTATGGAGTTTGGAGTAGATCCATGAAAATTGCATTATTGGTCAAAATAAAGTATGGCTTTGTTACTGGGACATGTACAAAGGAATCATGTAGGGACGATTTGCACCAGCAACAGGAGACGTACTATCATACAGTAAGTGAGGAGCTCCTCAATGGAATAGTGTATGCTACGAATGCATCTGCAGTATGGGCTGATTAGAGGTTTGACAAGGTCAATCAATTGCGATTGTACCAACTGCATAGGGAAATTACCACATTCTCACAAGGTATTGATTCTGTGTCCCAGTACAACACAAAACTGAAGACCTTATTGAATTAGTATGATGCTGTTACTCCTTCACCTAGCTGTGATTGTCCGCGATCAAGAAACTATATGGAGTATTTATAACAAATGAGGCTAATACAGTTCCTAAGTGGCTTGAATGAATCCTACGATAAAGCACGAAGACAAATTCTACTGAAGGGAACTGCCCCCACACTAAACGGGGCATATGCAATGCTCATTGAGGATGATATACAAAACATATGTAGCCACATATTCAGATGCATCTCATCACATATCATCCAGTAAATGTATGTTGAGGGACATTCATAACCTGACCAAATCACAAAAGGATCAGGTTCGTTTACCTACAGGAGATAAGGTGGAAGTCCCTCATATGGGTACAACATATATTTTTTCAGATGCATAAGTGAAGAATGCCCTATTAGTGCCAAGATTTCAAGTTTAATTTGTTATCTGTTTCTAAAATCACCAGGGAATTATCTTTTTCTGTGTCCATCTACCCTCACTTTTTGTCTTCCAGGACCTCTTGAGTGGCAGGGTGAGGGGGATTGGTAAGGAGAATGGTGGATTGTACATCTTCAAAACTGAGACTGTGCTAAAGCATCTG
>NW_025831083.1:0-1195 GCF_002878395.1 Capsicum annuum | reverse complement strand
AAAAAAAAAAAAAAAAAAACTTAATTCCACAGCATCATCAACTCTTCCAACTTAACAATTTCACCTATAAATTTTATAATAATTCACTTTAACCCAATACTTTCAACTTAATAAATTCATCCATAAGTTTTAAATAATATACTTCAACCCACTCCATCATCCATCATTATATATATAAAAATATTTAGGTTTCCAAAAATATTAAATAAAAATTCCCAAAAGCTAAAAATAGAAGGTGAATGTTTTCCCTCCAAAAAGCTCCGATTTCAGCCACTTTTTCGGCGTTATTTTCTGATGATCAACTCTAAATCAGTCCATAAATATCGTAAGTTTGTCCATTGCACCCATTGTTACCTCATTTGTTTGGTATCTTCTCAAACCCACCACTTTCCACCATTGTTAAAAAGCTTGAAACCATTCACATTACTCAAAACCACTTTAGAAAGTACATTAAAGCAGCTCAAGTGACTCCAAGTTCATTTCTCTATACCATAAACCGAAGGATCGTTGATTAGAAACAATATTTGCAATTTCACGATTTTTGTACGGATAGCTGCCTAGTCTTCCACCACTGATCGTCATTCATCGACCGTGTATATAACCCGACCTAGACCATAAGCATAATCTACCATCGATCTAAGCCTAATTTCACGATGTCTATTGCAGAATTTGTTCTGATTTTTGGTGAGTTCATGGGAGAATGGGTGGAGACTCCCAAATGCTGGAAATGAAAATCTTTAACCAAGGTGACAATCCCCGTTGCTGTTCTCCACAACAGTTCATACGATGAATTGGTTGCAAGTGTAATGCAGAGTGGGGATCTAGATTGCGCGTCGGGCGACGTGATTAGTTATATAATGAATTTGAGGAAAAAGGTGAATCCTACGATCATAAATAATGTTGTGCGTGTGCTGATGTACATGATGGATATCGATGCAGATAGTTTTAGGCCTGTTTTGAGGATAAATATAGCTGAGAGGTCCTTCAAAGGATTGGTAAATTCATCAGAACCTCCACCTCCGCGCTCGACAGTCGATGATGATTTCAATGATTACGAGAACGATGACAATCATCCTATTAATATGGAAGATGATCCTATGCATATGGAAGACGTTTTATTGGACTTGCAAGACGACAAGAAGACCATGGAAAGGGATCACAACCAGGACATTCCTTCACCGACGGAGCCAATTTC
>NW_025831082.1:0-1055 GCF_002878395.1 Capsicum annuum | reverse complement strand
GTATGTGTATATATATATATATATATATATATATATATATATATATATATATCACATGACAGGATAGGGAACAACGCTTAGCATAAACTCTAAATCATTAGTCTGGATTGTGCAGCTTGACCATCATAAATTACCTATGGGCTATATGGGTCCAATTTTTGCCCCCTTGTTGCGCCTTAATACGTTTTAGCCATATGAATTGAAGATATCATAGAAGGTCGGGAATTCAGATGTATCCTTCATCAACTATGATACAATTATATATACCCTTAGGGGATTTCGTTGTACCCTACAAGAACACAGTTATCAAGACCAACCCTTACATCGGTAAACGTGAGTTTTTAGTGTTGGCCCCTCAGGACCCCCACCTTCATGGCTAGCTACACAACCCTTTTTAAGCCCAATTAAAAAATTTAAAACATAACCTATCGATTAATTTAAGGTGTCAATTGTTAAGACATCATTAAGTGGTATCGCCATACCGACTACAGATTGAAAGCAATTTCATTAGCCAATAATTTGGAAATTCCTTCATACCCCACAGACTCTATCATAAAATCACTTGGGGAATTTCTTTGTACCCCACAAGGTTTTCAAGAAAATCATTTACTTGGGGGAGTCCATTGTACTCCACAAGGTTTTCACGATCATTCTTATCCGTTAGCCATTTATGCAATGCATTGGTTTTAATCAAATAAGTCAATTCAATTGATAAATCACATTTCAAAACCAATTATGCAAGTGGTTTGGGGTTCTTATCCATTTCAATACCAAAAACAATTCACTCGTGGAATCCTTGTACCGCTAATTTCATTGTTTACAAATTTGGGGAATCCTTGTACCCGTACTTTCATTGTTCACAAGTTTGGGGAATCCTTGTACCCCAATGAGTTCACAAATCTTCAATTCAATGCATAATAAATCCATTATAATCATAGGAAAAGAATTTACAAAATTATATCCAAAAACCTCAATTGAGACCATACATAATTCACAAAAGCCGTGGGAAAAACTATTAATTCAACAATGTTCAATAACCCTCAACCCACATTTAA
>NW_025831081.1:0-3073 GCF_002878395.1 Capsicum annuum | reverse complement strand
TGTAAACCATGGGAACCATTGTTCGATCGATAAGCATTCAAAACCCTAAACCTTTGTTTCAAAACCAACATCAATAGCTCATGAACACTACCTTAAAACATATACATTTAACAAATTAACTATGAGTGAAGACTAACATGCTTGAAATACTAAGCTTCACAGAAATAATTCAACCCTTGAGCCATTGGATTACCTACTTCTTGGAAATCCTAAGTATGGCTGCTTGAGAGAATTTGAGAGAGTTTTAGAAGTATTTGAGTATGTTAAGGATAAAATATAACCCCTTTAAGTGCTTTATGGATGTGGGGTTTTAATTGGGAAAGTAGGGAATTGTCCAAAGTTCCCTCAAAATAAAAGCTGAAATTTAGTCGTTAGTGACTATGGGTCACCATACGACTCATATAGACTCATTACGACTCTTCACCTTGAGTCTTTGCCAAGACTAAAAACACGAGCTAAGACTAGGCTTTCCCACATTGATCTTAACTTATTGTTTCGACTCTTGACTTGATGCAATTGAACTTTACAATTGAAAACAAGTTCTTACACTTATAATTAAACATTCAAACTATTAGGAACTCATTCAACATATTATAATCCACCACGATATACTAAAACAACACCTAGCTCAAAGCTAGTAAAACTAGTTTTCTCAGTTGAACTCCAAATGATCCAATTATATACAAACTTGCTTGAAAACATCTTTACACATTGTAATTCACTACTTAAACACGTAGATTCTTATTTATATTAACATAAACATATAAAGCACAATTGTCCTCAAAACAAGGCTAAATAAGCTAGGAAAGCAACACTAAAGTGTGTAAATACACCCAACATCACCACCCCACACTTAAAGCCTTGTCCTTTCTTGAAAAACTCTTTACTCTAAGAATCAAAAGATAAGGTGACTCCACCCTTCTAATAATAAGATGAGGAGACTCCACACTTCTACTACATGCAAGACACTTAAGCTAGTACTACAATAACTACACAGAATGCAAGTTTCTACACTAAGAATGTTATGTACACAATTGAAAGTTCAGGAACACTACTTAAAAACATCCTAGCCTCAATAATTGGCTCACCTATTTGGTAAACTTATGTATACTATTCAATCAAAGAAATTTATATAATTCACCTAACATTTATCAAACATGTGCCCTCACAAAAAGAGTGTTATCCATAATCTTTAACGATAATTCCATTTATACACAATGGGTACAAGAATCAAATTACGCTCACTCTCAAGCGGAATTCACAAGTTACACATAATGAACGATAAGCTTACCCTTAGTGTAGTAATATTAGAATGGTGAAGATTAGGAATAAATAGGTCTTTAATGGTTGTAATGTAGGCTAAGTGACAGGTATGAACTATTTTTGCCAAAAATAGTAACTATATTCCCTAAGAGTTTCAATACATCACATTATACAATTAAGAACAATCTCTGACAACCAACTTACACAACTTTTGTATGCCCTATTCTTTTGTTTTTCACCCCATCTCATTAAGATCATTCACATATATTATGGTGGGAGTGTTTTCTATACACCTTTTTCAATTCTACCCTTTTCACATAAATTATACGTTACACACCCCTATGATAGCCACCCTAAAACTTAAGAATTTGGCTTAGTTGAGGTGAATGATATCCAAATAGGACCAGGGATAAAATAGGTTTATTTTAATGTGACTGGGCTAAAAATGGGAATTTCTGTAGCACAAATTTCTCTAACTCCCAACCACAAGACAACAATTTTTTTACACCAATAACAATCACTTTGGGGCTTCAATTTCACCTTTATCCTACTAGAATGTTCAAGTCCTTAACTTAATTGTATTTATACTAAAGTGGTTAGGAGCTTTGGATCAAATTAAGGTCAATCAAAGAAGAGATTAGGCTACATATTAGGCTTCCAAAGAAAAAGCTAAAGGCTCATTAGGGCTAACTAGTATTATGCACAAGGGTCTATCAAAAGAAGGTATAAAACAAGGCTATCAAAGAAATGCCTATATCATATCGTAAGCCCACACTCTTTTTTTGTCTTTGTATACACACTAGACAAGTTCTAGACATCATATGCACAAGGAATATAAAATAACCTCACATCACATGTGGCACACGATCAACTCAAGCTGGATCATCATAGACTCTTAACCAAATAATCACATGAATTCAACATTAAGCCAACATGGAAAAAAGTAATAAACATAAGCCTACATGTCTAAAAAGTACTAATTAACACAATTAACATACTTTTACAACCAAAACATATGCATCTTTTAATCAACTATAGCACTAACAAGAATATCTCACTTATTACTAATATACAAAATTTTAAAATTACCCTAAAAATAGGAATGACCCCAACCCACACTTAAAAATCTACTTTGTCGCCAAAGTATACAAATAGAGATAGAAATACTCCATAAGGTTTTCCGGTACTCAAACTTTACATCAACCCATGACTCAACAAAAACAAAAACCAGTGAAGTAAAAAATCAAAATACTAAAAATAAAACATACCTACTTAACTTAGGTTGAATCATGATTTAGTGTCATGTCATGACCCAATCTCTGACTCAACTATATTCCTTTATCCTTTTGCTCACACTCAGATGTCATCTTCTTATTGGTCTCTTACCTCTTGAGTGTGAACTCTCAAGGCCAACAAATTCTTTAACTTTAGCCTTTTTGGGCTGATCAATCTGTATTATGTCGGACATAGTTATTAAAGGTTTGGTCTGCTCTATGAGAAAGTTTTAAAAGGTCTTTTATGGAACATACTCCACCACCCCACACTTTTACCCTTCAATCACTATAATCATGGACAAATCTTTAGAGTGGGATAGAATCTTGAGCTGTTTGTACACTTTGAAAACTGCCTCTTTATTATCCAATCTTATTGTGAGAGTGCCCTCTCTCGTATCAATCAACACTCCTTCCGTTGCTAAGAACGAACGTCCCAAGATGACTGGTACTCTTTTATCTACCTGAAAATCTAAAACAATAAAGTCAACGGGAACAATAAAATTACCAACCTTGATGAGAATATCCTCTATCATTTC
>NW_025831080.1:0-3146 GCF_002878395.1 Capsicum annuum | reverse complement strand
TTCTCATCAAGGTTGGTAATTTTATTGTTCCAGTTGACTTTATTGTTTTAGATTTTCAGGTAGATAAAAGAGTACCAGTCATCTTGGGACTTTCGTTCTTAGCAACGGAAGGAGTGTTGATTGATACGAGAGAGGGCACTCTCACAATAAGATTGGATAATAAAGAGGCAGTTTTCAAAGTGTACAAACCGCTCAAGATTCTATCCCACTATAAAGATTTGTCCATGATTATAGTGATTGAAGGGTAAAAGTGTGGGGTGGTGGAGTATGTTCCATAAAAGACCTTTTAAAACTTTCTCATAGAGCAGACCAAACCTTTAATAACTACGTCCGACATAATACAGATTGATCAGCCCAAAAAGGCTAAAGTTGAAGAATTTGTTGGCCTTGAGAGTTCACACTCAAGAGGTAAGAGACCAATAAGAAGATGGCATCTGAGTGTGAGCAAAAGGATAAAGGAATATAGTTGAGTCAGAGATTGGGTCATGACATGACACTAAATCATGATTCAACCTAAGTTAAGTAGGTATGTTTTCTTTTTAGTATTTTGATTTTTTACTTCACTGGTTTTTGTTTTTGTTGAGTCATGGGTTGATGTAAAGTTTTAGTACCGGAAAACCTGAGCTAAGGAGAATGAAGAAGTCTAAATATGGGGTCCCCAGACCCTCTTGATGTATAAAGATGCTACTAGCTTGGCCTAGAGGCCTTATGGAGTATTTCTATCTCTATTTGTAAAGTATACTTTGGCGACAAAGTAGATTTTTAAGTGTGGGTTGGGGTCATTCCTATTTTTAGGGTAATTTTAAAATTTTGTATATTAGTAATAAGTGAGATATTCTTGTTAGTACTATAGTTGATTAAAAGATGCATATGTTTTGGTTGTAAAAGTATGTTGATTGTGTTAATTAGTACTTTTTAGACATGTAGGCTTATGTTTATTACTTTTTTCCATGTTGGCTTAATGTTGAATTCATGTGATTATTTGGTTAAGAGTCTATGATGATCCAGCTTGAGTTGATCGTGTGCCACATGTGATGTGAGGTTATTTTATATTCCTTGTGCATATGATGTCTAGAACTTGTCTAGTGTGTATACAAAGACAAAAAAAGAGTGTGGGCTTACGATATGATATAGGCATTTCTTTGATAGCCTTGTTTTATACCTTCTTTTGATAGACCCTTATGCATAATACTAGTTAGCCCCAATGAGCCTTTAGCTTTTTCTTTGGAAGCCTAATATGTAGCCTAATCTCTTCTTTGATTAACCTTAATTTGATCCAAAGCTCCTAACCACTTTAGTATAAATACAATTAAGTTAAGGACTTGAACATTCTAGTAGGATAAAGGTGAAATTGAAGCCCCAAAGTGATTGTTATTGGTGTAAAAAATTGTTGTCTTGTGGTTGGGAGTTAGAGAAATTTGTGCTACAGAAATTCCCATTTTTAGCCCAGTCACATTAAAATAAACCTATTTTATCCCTGGTCCTATTTGGATATCATGCACCTCAACTAAGCCAAATTTTTAAGTTTTAGGGTGGCTATCATAGGGGTGTGTAACGTATAATTTATGTGAAAAGGGTAGAATTGAAAAAGATGTATAGAAAACACTCCCACCATAATGTATGTGAATGATCTTAATGAGATGGGGTGAAAAACAAAAGAATAGGGCAGACAAAAGTTGTGTAAGTTGGTTGTCAGAGATTGTTCTTAATTGTATAATGTGATGTATTGAAGCTCTTAGGGAATATAGTTACTATTCTTGGCAAAAATAGTTCATACCTGTCACTTAGCCTACATTACAACCATTAAAGACCTATTTATTCCTAATCTTCACCATTCTAATATTACTACACTAAGGGTAAGCTTATCGTTCATTATGTGTAACTTGTGAATTCTGCTTGAGAGTGAGCGTAATTTGATTCTTGTACCCATTGTGTATAAATGGAATTATCGTTAAAGATTATGGGTAACGCTCTTTTTGTGAGGGCACATGTTTGATAAATGTTAGGTGAATTATATAAATTTCTTTGATTGAATAGTATACATAAGTTTACCAAATAGGTGAGCCAATTATTGAGGCTAGGATGTTTTAAAGTAGTGTTCCTGAACTTTCAATTATGTACATAACATTCTTAGTGTAGAAACTTGCATTCTGTGTAGTTATTGTAGTACTAGCTTAAGTGTCTTGCAAGTAGTAGAAGTGTGGAGTCTCCTCATCTTATTATTAGAAGGGTGGAGTCACCTTATCTTTTGATTCTTAGAGTAAAGAGTTTTTCAAGAAAGGACAAGGCTTTAAGGGTGGGGTGGTGACGTTGGGTGTATTTACACACTTTAGTGTTGCTTTCCTAGCTTATTTAGCCTTGTTTTGAGGACAATTGTGCTTTATATGTTTATGTTAATATAAATAAGAATCTAAGTGTTTAAGTAGTGAATTACAATGTGTAAAGGTGTTTTCAAGCAAGTTTGTATATAATTGGATCATTTGGAGTTCAACCGAGAAAACTAGTTTTACTAGCTTGAGCTAGGTGTTGTTTTAGTATATCATGGTGGATTATAATATGTTGAATGAGTTCCTAATAGTTTGAATGTTTAATTATAAGTGTAAGAACTTGTTTTCAATTGTAAAGTTCAATTGCATGAAGTCAAGAGTCGAAACAATAAGTTAAGATCAATGTGGGCAAGCCTAGTCTTAGCTCGTGTTTTTAGTCTTGGCAACGACTCAAGGTGAAGAGTCGTAATGAGTCTATATGAGTCATATGGTGACCCATAGTCACTAATGACTAAATTTCAGCTTTTATTTTGAGGGAACTTTGGACAATTCCCTACTTTCCCAATTAAAACCCCACATCCATAAAGCACTTAAAGGGGTTATATTTTATCCTTAACATACTCAAATACTTCTAAAACTCTCTCAAATTCTCTTAAGCAGCCATACTTAGGGTTTCCAAGAAGTAGGTAATCCAATGGCTCAAGGGTTGAATTATTTCTGTGAAGCTTAGTATTTCAAGCATGTTAGTCTTCACTCATAGTTAATTTGTTAAATATATATGTTTTAAGGTAGTGTTCATGAGCTATTGATGTTGGTTTTGAAACAAAGGTTCAGGGTTTTGAATGCTTATCGATCGAACAATGGTTCCCATGGTTTACA
>NW_025831079.1:0-1726 GCF_002878395.1 Capsicum annuum | reverse complement strand
ATGTTTTTATTTCATTAAGTACTTTAAATGCAAATCTTGCTTGCTTAAAACTTGGTAAAGGATTTATGCATGGTTTAAATGTCTTTGAAAGGTAAATGGCTAAATGGTTATGCTGGTGTGGTACATGGAATCCCCCAAGTGGTTTAATATGGTACATGGTAGGGCACTTGGAAGTCCCCTTAAACCTATTTATGGTTGTCTACGGATAATACATGCAAAAATGGTCGGTATGAAGATACCACCACTAAATACCCTTTGTTAATAAATAGTAAATGGATTTATTAGATTCTTGATGATGGATTTAATTGGGCAATAATGGCGGGATGTGTAGAAAATCCATGAAAGATAGAGGTTTCGGGGGGACCAAAGTTGGAAACTTATCTTTGTCGATGTAAGGTTAGTCTTGGTGTCGATGTCACACCATTTTTAAGGGGACGTACTGCTTATCCGAGGTTTTCTTCCCTGGTAGTGTGGCTGTACGCACTAGGGCCCTTTCAGGAGGGGAATCTGAACCCTTATAGCCCATGGATGGATTAGGACGGCAAAGCTCCACAACCCAGGTAAAGCTTTTAATTGTTAGCTAATCCTGGTCCTCTTTGCTGGCATGGCTATATAAATATATATGTAAGGTTGTGTGCTTATAGATTTTTTTACTAGCCTTTATAAATAGCATTCTTTTATCCTTATCATGAGATCATGCTAGCATTCACCTGCTAACGTATCCACTGTTGCATGTATACCCATGATATGCATGAAACGGATGTTCTACTCCTCATACATAGTCATTGACTTGAGGATCAACATTTGGCCTAGAGTGTTGAATTTCCATCCTTTCAAAAGGCTCAATTTTATGTTATAAATTTTTTGAGACACTTTGATTTTATTTTGGATATTGGTTTTTACGATGGTTGGGGCATGTCCAAATTGATATTTATTACTTTTTTAGCTTGAGACTTTGGGGTATTCTATGATTCAGAATGGGACGGATTGGGTATTGGTGTTAACCTTAGTATTGGTGTTGACATTGGGTTTGATACCCACCGATAGAATTGTTTGTTTTTGTATCCTATTTAATATTGGGACTAATTAAATAATATTTTTGAACTTATTTGGTTATGGCCTTTAGTATGGTTTGGTACAGTTGGGTGGTTGGTGTGGGTTGGTTGGACTCGGTTGTGTCGATCACGATTTTAATCCTATCCTAGTACTTTATTGTTAGCTTTTACACTATCTTGTTATAATCTCTAAAACTAGCTAACTCAAGGCAGACGATTGAAGGTTGCATTCTGTAAAGGGATGGTTTCTAGTCGTGGTCAAACTTGGGACACCTATTATGAAAAAAAACCTGATCGAGTCACATCAATTAGTAAGGATGATCATGCCGATCACCACTTTCTTGTGTTGCAAAAATTGAAATATCAACAAATGTATTATAAGTTCTCTTAATGTGAATTCTGGTTGATTCCAGGGTCATTTTGTTTCCAGTGATGCTCTCATGGTTGGTCTTGAAAATGTTGTAGTTACGAAATAGCCTATAGCTATGACTCCAATTAATATTGATAAAATGATTATGTGAAGAATTAGGGCCATTATAGCATGTTTATTAGGAAACCCCAATTGTGTGCAAGTTCATGCATACCAAGTGTTTGTTAAAATGCCTTAATGAATGAATTATGGTTTGATAGCATAAAGTCCCCAATTAGGTGCAAACCATGCATGCCTCGTA
>NW_025831078.1:0-2360 GCF_002878395.1 Capsicum annuum | reverse complement strand
AACTCCATCTACTGAAATACTGAATGTAATGATATAATGAAATAAAAAATTATCCTCGAATAATGAGGATTGGCTACTAGTCTACTAGTATTGGCTGAATCTGAATCTATATACGCATGATCGGGAACCTTAGCGTCCGAACCTATGGTATGAAACACCAAAGCACAAGAGAAAAAGTATGTGTCAGTACCTATAAATGTACTGGTTTGCAAAGTGAGGTAGGCTCAATGCAAGGGTTCACATACATAAACTATAGCTGACTGAATAACATAAACATAACTACATGAGAATACATACATTAATACATAAATATAACTAAACTCATAAGGATTCCAAATACTGAGTTTACTGATAACAAAGATTATTGATAACTGATATAAATAATAACTGATATACTATTTGCTGAGTGACTGTATCTGACAGTCTTGTATCTAATAGAACTAGCTGAGTTTTATATTGGGTTGAGTGACTGTATCTGATAGTCCTAAAATCTATAGAACTATCTGAGTTTTTTACTGAAGACTGAGACTGAGACTGGGGGAGGTAATCATCTAACTGATATGCCCCTTTTTTTGAATAGATTTGGGATCCAACCTATAACCCAAGTTGGAAGGGTATTAGTAGTGTGCCATGGGTAAAGATACTGAAGAGATATGCTCATCTGGCAGGTTCTCAAATGTGAATGGTGGGACCCTTAATTGTTAGGTTAAGCCACCTCATCAACCCTTAATTAGAAGGTTTTGATGTCTCAACCTACGTTGGCTACATAGTTCTGGAATGCAAGGACGGCTTTTAAGGATCACACCCTCTGCTGGTAGGTGAGTCCCCATCCTTCGGTTCACTTGGTGTTGAATCCTACTTCCAACTGAATACATACTGAACTGATTACCTAGTTCATACTAGGCTGGAATGATCTGTTACTGATTGTACTGATTAACTAAACTAAACTGAGTTTAATGATTTTTCCTGAGTTATATAATAGAACTAGAGTACTAATGATCGAGACATGATTGAGACTATTCTATAACAGACACTGGCTCTAGGTACATAGCTAAATTGTCCAGTATTAAATACCCCTGGGAATCAATAGCAGGAAAATAACAAGATATGACAATTCTTGAATACTTGACAACAGTCAACTAATCACAATATGATCTATAAGGCATTTCATAAATCACTTGAAAGTCATGATCTTGGACATGAATAGGAATGCATACTAACACATCATAATTTAATTCAACCAATCTCATGAGCATTTCATCAAACACATACAAGGTATAGCTTTAACATAGAAGACATTGCGAACATTTAGGTATAGCATAAGTTTGTCATTTAGACCACTAAAGGATCACAAAAGTACCATGTCTTCATTGAGCATTTTATTGAATACATGGTAGGCGTAGCTTTATACTTAGGTATGATCAATAATGCTAATACATCATGACTTCATAATTCAAGGGTTTCAATATAAGAGAATCAAATTTCAACTTACATGCTATTATAATATCAGAAACACATAAAGATTTCAACTTGGAACACATTCCACAACATCAACATGATTACATTCAAACCCACAACATGGAAATCACAATTCACATTCTTAAAAGAAATTTCTATAACTCCTAGGGTGGAAGGGACCCTTCGATGAACACTTTACATAAGTTGTAAAAGAATTTCTTGAAATTAATGGTAGAACCTTGAGTTCTTGATTTGAAATTTAAAAATCCTAAGGCTTGTTCTTGAGAGAAATTGAGAAATAATGCATTTATTTGCTTCCTAGGGTATTTAGTTTCATGTTTTAGGGGCTGATATCCTGGGGAAAAAGACCAAAACACCCCCAATAATGCAGTATTTTAATTAGTGAAAACTGGATTGCCGATGCATAGGTCGACACTGCGCATCGCTAGGACCGATGCAATATCAAATGCTTCATGCCAAGATCGCGTCGATTTACTAGAATTTAACGCTGGTAGCTGGCAAAAATATTAACCAAAGCTATGGGCGATACGGCATTCCAATATCGTGTTGGTACACTATTTTGGGATTCCAAAGGAGCTTCAAACAAAGTCTGAAAAATTCAAAAGTTGTCTGGGAATACCTATTGACCTTCATGATCATGAATTAACTAAAATATAGACATTTATAGAAGTTTAAGCTCGCGAAATGAGATTGCCAACTTTCAAAGGCCTAAAAATAAACTAAGTCTGAATACTTAGCTGGAATTTTCTAAGTATGGGACCCCTTAACAAGCTTAAAGGAATTAATTAAGCTAGGAATTTTGCGGGGTCTTACAAATAGTGCCCCTTCTTGCCTGCTCAAAACTATATCCCTGTCAATTCCCATTGCCTTAAGTTTGGATG
>NW_025831077.1:0-1107 GCF_002878395.1 Capsicum annuum | reverse complement strand
CTTTCCTCAGATTAGAAGCTATGTAGTTTGTTTTGGAGTGAAAGCTCAACTAATAAGTGTCGAAATAATACTACAAACAAAAACAACAAATCCATATGGCAATGCTTAGAAAGAAGTCTCTACTTCTCACACCAAGTTCTTCTCAACAAACACTATCAAAGTCTTCCATAAGACATAACAAAATTTAGCATTTCATATTCCATACGACTCAAATCAGCTCATCTCACTGATCTAATATCAAAATTCAGTATTTTTAAAACTTTTTAGTAACCGTAGTGTACAGGCTAACTTTCGCACATCTCGATTAATTCCACGTGATACCTGCACCACGTAGCACCTCAACTAAAAATGTGCATATCCTTCAAATTACATTTCAAAGGCTCAAAGGAAAAAGTCATTTCATCAATAGTAAGAAAACCAAAAACACTCCAAAAAGAAACATTCAAATCAAGTAAGTCCTTCGTAACAAACACCATCAAAGTCATCCAGCGATAAATATAAACAAAATTTCTAATTATGTCATATTCCACACGACTCAAATCAGCTCATCTCACTGATCTAATTTCAAAACTCAGCTTCTCCTTTTTTTTTTATAACCAACAGTCCAGCTTTCCCACACCTCGACTAATTCCACACGATATCTACTACCTACCACCTCAACTAACAATGTGCATATCCTTGAAATTACACTTCAAAGGCTCAAAAAAAAACCTCAAAATTTCATCAATACAAAAGACAAAAAACATTTCACAAAAAAATTCGGATCAAGTTCGTTCTTCGTAAAAAACACTATCAAAGTCATCTAGCGATGAACATGAGCAAAAAATCTAATAATGCCGTAGCAAGAGTTCTTAGTCAATAACACGACCAATATTGTTTGTAGGACACACCACTGTATAGTCAATTCCTTTGTTTGAGAGGCACCGATATAAGCAGAAACCATAGGAAGAGCAGAAGGATAAACAAGCCATGTGTTTCCTGCATGCACATAACCTGGAAGCTCCGGAATGTGTGTGGTAGCAAAAAAGACAATAAATTTCAAATCTTCTTCTGAGCAAGTTTAAAAAGGAGGGAGGTGATGTAGTATACCTTTTGATGAACTAATAT
>NW_025831076.1:0-1234 GCF_002878395.1 Capsicum annuum | reverse complement strand
ATGGCTGACAGAATACTACATATATCTAACAACTGACTGAGTCATGAGATCATGAAGACTTTTCCTGAGTCATAAGACTATCTGAAGTCTAAGAGTTTATCGCTTGACTGAGAGTATCGTGAAAACATGACATGGATCTAGGTACACAACTAATATTTCGGGTACAAGTACCCCCAGGAATCATTGGAAGGAAACTGACATGACTTGATATTATAGAATACATGATAATCACCACAATACGTTTATTGAAGCATTTCATCAAACGTCAAATAAACATAAGCTTGTAAATTTATGGAGATTTTCATGAAATCATTCTAGTTAAGCAAATTTCCTTCATCTAGGCATTTTATCAAACATGTGGTAGACATAATACATGTAAACATCATGGTATACCAATAAAACATCATGGTTCAATTCCAATTTCATCATACAAGGTTTTAGTCAAGAGATTTCATAAATCTTTATCTATATTAATCAACCCACTAGGAATTTTTCATCGAATCATGGAATAGAAATCAATTCCTCATTTATCAACATGAAAGAGAACATACAAAGCATGAACACATAAAGAAAATCCATAACTTGTAGTTGAAAAAGGATTCTTGGACTTCATGGATGAAAGGAGCCCATGAATAAACACTATGCAAATCTTAGATCGTGATTTCATGAAGATTGATAGTGAAACCTTATTGAAATTAGACCTTTTATGAAAACCCTAGCTTGAGTTCTTGAGAGTGTTTGAGAAAAACATCAATATTTTGGATGAATAAGGGCTAAATCGCATGTTTGGAAGCTTATATAAGGGGGGAAAACTGACCCTTTTAACCCTGGACATGTAATTTAATTTTCAGTAAAATTTCCTGGATTGGGCCCTTGGCGCGACACGGCATTATCACGCCGTGTCACTGGAAATTGACAATTGGGAAACTGCACGGTGGCGCGACTCGGGGCTATCGCGTTTCCACCTTGTCTACAAATTGGAAGTTTGGCGCAACGTGCCATTATCGCAGAGCAGCACAGGAAATTGACAATTACCATTCGATCTATCTCTACGATGCGTTGAAGGCTCAGGTCAAACACTGTCTCACTAAAAAGGCTCTAACTCTTTGCTCGGGTGTCGGATTTGGACGAATTATATATCGATGGAAAGGTTATTAAATTTTCCCCGTGATAGGAAGTAAAAATTATATAAATAACACGTGTATAAGAATAAATTCTTATTTCAAAGCAAGTT
>NW_025831075.1:0-1001 GCF_002878395.1 Capsicum annuum | reverse complement strand
TCCTAAGGAATAACCCTCAATTCAAGGTGAAAGATGTCCAGACTACTGTTGAGGTTGAATTAAAACATACACCTTTCTACAAAAAGACATGTGACTTTGATCACTCATTCACACAACTTTCAATGTACATGAATGCACTTCAACATTTTAATCCAGGAACGGTAGTGGAATGGATGCATGCTGATGAGTTAACATCAAAGGTAAATGTTTTTAAATACATATTCTAGGAATTTAAACCTTGTAAAAAAAGTTTTAAAAGATGTAGACTAGTCATCTCTATTGATAGTGCCACCCAACTGCATCCCAAGCTATTACGGGTACAATAGCATGCCAAATAATGGAATCATTCACACAATAATCTAATAATGTAGCAAAAACATCGGGACTGTATGGCTGCCACACAAACTATATACGTATAAATTTAGTTAGTTTTTACGACTTAGAAAGTTTAAAAAAAATAGATAAAACAATTATTCAACAGTAAAAAATACCTGATATTCTATAAGTAAATCTAGTTGATCAAAAATAAATATAATAGGTGAGGTGATTCTGTATCATGGCATAACCCATTAGACCACACACGAGAACGTGGTGGTCCTGGAAGGATAGAAATAAGCCACTCGTCAACTAGGAGATTAGGATCTCTCTGAGGCCTGAGAGGCAAAATCCTCTCATATATCTATACATTCACATATTCATATAAATACAATAAATAAATATTAAAAATGCATTACAACAACAATAACAAACCCAGTGTGTTCCCACAAAGTGGGGTCTGGGGAGGGTAAGATGTACGCAGTCCATACCGCTACCTCCGAAGAAGTAGAGAGGCTGTTTCTGATAGACCCCTGGCTCAAGATAAAGAATAGGTGACAAGGAGATGGATTACATAAAAGAAAGGGTGTAAGGAATAATAAAAATTAAATCAGAGCAATACAAAAATACGATAGATACGGCAACACGAAATAAGCAGATAGCAACTGAGAAAATATGAAAGGGAC
>NW_025831074.1:0-1237 GCF_002878395.1 Capsicum annuum | reverse complement strand
CTCTGGTTTATTAAAATAACCTTATTTAATAAATGGATAATCGGACTAGTTGTTAATGGTTTTATTTTGGGCACTAATGGCAAAAACTGTAATCTAAGTCATGGAAGGTGGCTATCTCGAGGGGATCTGAATTAAAAACTCATATTTGCCAATATGAGGGGTCTTTGATGTCTGTGTGTGAGTGTCAAATTTATATAGAGGGATGTACTACTCATCCTAAATTTAATGCCTGGTCGTGCGGCTACATGTACTGGGATCCTTTCAACATGGGGAGCCCTTATGACCCGTGGGTGGTAGGACGGCTAGACTACATGACCCAGGTAGAGTTTTTAAATAACATGATAAACTCAGTCCCTTTTCCCATCATTTGGATGGTTTTCACTTAGTTTTGATAACTGGCATTACTTTATCCTTGTCCCGAGTTTCATGATAGTGTTCACCCACTAACCTATCTACTAGCGGTTGTATACTCATGCTATGCAGGAATCGGATGTTCAAATCCTCCTTCATAGTACTTAATTCAGGGATAGATCATTGAAGTAGTGAGCTTTCATTCTTTTGAAAGGCATTATTTTATGTTGGACATTATAATACCCCATACTTTTCCTAGCTAATTTTATCTCAAGAATGTCTAGTATTAGCTTTTAAATTGAATGACAGTTATTCTATGAGGAATTTTCAAGATTTTCACCTTTTATCATGTGGGAAATTCAATAAGCTTTCCATCGATATAAGATTTGCCTAAATCTGATAACTAGGTCAGAAGTTATGACTATTTCAAGTTCCCGTCATAAAACAACATCATATTAGTCAGTGGCACACCGCGCCACAAGAGAAAATGGCATTTGGCAAATTCCAGTAGGGGTCCGCGAATATGACGCGTCACACTAGGGCCCAAATTTAAAATTGTCCTTTTCTAATGTCTTAACATGATTTCCTCTGCATTGTGCCAAAGTTCCAGGTCGCATAAGAATGGGCAACACGATGGCTCCATGTCGCGCCATCCCTCAATTTCCCAATTATCAAAATCCAATGACACAGCGCGATAGCTCCACGTCGTGCCAGGGGTTCGGTTTAGGAAAATTTTACTGAAATTAAATTGATGCGTTCAGGGTTAAAAGGGTCAACTTCCCACCCCTATTTAAGACCTTTAACACGTGATTCATCCACTTTTCACCCAAAATACACTTTCTTCTCTCAAAAACCTCTCAAGAACAACCTAGGGCTTTTAATAGAA
>NW_025831073.1:0-3654 GCF_002878395.1 Capsicum annuum | reverse complement strand
TTATGATTTTCTGCCTAAGGCTGACAACATCGTCAGAAATATGATCAGAAATGTGACGATGTCGTCAGACTTAGGCAGAAAATCATAAAATTTGACCATTTTGTGATGAAATTTCGTGACGGCCTATCACGGGTCTGACGAGCTATCACGGATATCGTCAACTATTTTTTTTCAGCAATTTAGAGACATTTTTGCAAGGGCATTTTGGTCTTTTCTCATCTTTTGGAGTCCTTTATAAATATGAGAATCCCATCCAAATCCTTATTCCATCATTTTCTCTTCCAATTCTCTTGAGATAATATATCTAGGGTTATATCAAGAACATAAATCTTTCAAGAATCATCCATAAATCTTCAAAATTTCTTCAAGAACCAAGTTCCTCATAGTGTGGGCTTCAAGAATTATTTATTTCAAGTGTGGATAAGTCTCACGCACTAAAGTTCATCCAATTTCAAAGATTAAGGTATGTGGAGTTTTCAACAAGAACACTTCTTTCGTTCTTGCGTCCAAAGATTTAATTTCTATTGAATTTCATGAATTTTGCAAAGTAGGTTTACACCCAAATTACTTTATCAAGGATTTATGAGATTTGAGCTGTACATGAGTTTTATATTGTTATCATGAAATGATAATTTCTAAGTGATTTATGATAAGTGTCATGATTTATGTTTTTCAATGAAAATTTTTTCTATTGAATATATATTGATATTGAGGTTGAGAGTCAAGAACGAGTTTTATGGTGGTTTCTGGAAGATTTATTACTTGATATGATTTGATAAGCAAGTGTACTTGATGATTTGAAAGATTATTTTGAGATTTAGTCAAGTTAGGAATCCACAAGTTGATTATGATTTACAAGTGAGATATATATTTATATTTTGGTCTTCATGATAGAACCTTGAGTTGATTAAGGTGGATTTTCTAACGCGTTCTGAGCTTAAGTCTGGGAGTAGTATTTATCCCCAAGTGGGAAGTATGGGTTCAGCGCATTGTACTTCCCCAGAACTACGTGCCACCATAGGATTAAGATTAAGGGCCAAAGGCCAAGACAGTTATCACTAAAGTTAAGGTTCTACTCCGATGGCAAGGATAGAACAGCTCTCCCCGACGTGGGTAAGACGTTGGACTCCATGTAAGCTCAAATGGTTTATGTCGGTTATAAGAAACTCCCAAGTCCATAATAGTTCGAGTTTCATGAGTTACCGAGTCACTCTAAGTAATGAGTCAAAGAGTTTGAGTTGAGTCCAACGGTTTGTGAGATTTCTAAAGCATGTGTTATTATTGATGATTTATGGAAAATATGTTTCCGGTAACCCAAGCGAAGAGAGTCATTATTATCAGCATGCATAATTTTCTTATACATTTATGATATTATTTAAATTTTGCCTGCACCCGCACCCCTATATACTCGGTACATTCCCTAGTACTGATTCCCATACTCTTCTGAGTTCTATATTTTCTCGTGATGTAGGTTCAGGTGCTCAGTCTCAGCAGCGACAGTTATCTTTGAGTACCTCCATCTATATTCGTACAGTTGGTGAGTCCTCATGGTTCGAGGACCTATGTCCCCAATTTTTGTCTTGATATTAGATGGTTGTTTATTTCAAGTTCAGTACGGGTCAGTTGGGGATCTGTCCCAATGGTTCCTCAGTCTTATATTGTAGAGGCTTTGTCAAACTAGAGTACCAGTATGTACAAAACTTCAGTATTTTCATTGTACAGGATAGCATTTCTTTGTATTCTAGTATGTTCATGACATGATTATTCTTCTTTATTAAAGCTTGATTATTGTCATAGTGAGTTATAGAGGTGATGACATGCTCAGAGGGTTATCTTGAGGTCGCGTGTGGCCTTAAGCACCGTGTGACGTCTTGGGATAGGATCTTGGGGCGTTACAGTTCTAATAATCATTCTAATATATATACTGATTTATTTTAGATTGTGCATCCATCGCTTGTTCCGACCAATCAAGAGTTAAAGATGTCATTTTTTCTTACTTTACGATCTGTACAAACTTTATCGGATCCTAATGTCATTGATATAATAAAAAAGGAATTATTTGGAGCAATTGCCATCACAAGATAAATTATTTTAGAGGGTGGTCTTGTTATTTTTGATGGTGTTAGTGGTGATAGAGCTATTGTTGGTGGTAGTGGTGTTTTAGTTGAGGCTAATGATGCCCCTCTTATAGTTTTTGAAAAAACAAATCATTATGTGTATGATTATATTGGTTATACAGATTTTTCCGCTCCTAGCGAATGTTGTCTATGCAAATGTCAAGACTACAAGGTGAAATATAATGGAGTCATTAATGTTGTTAATGCATTAACTACTTTTGTAAAGAAATTGACATCTAAGAGAGGTGTCATTCCATCAAACAGGATTTCATATCCATCCACTCCATTAGATACTATGGCTAAGAGGAGAAGCAATTAATTTCCAAGGAATTGACAAACATCCAAAAGAGTGAAATTGCAACTTCTGTGTCTTAGTATTGCACTATTGAGTATTAAACAAGGGCCACATGAGAGAAACATGAGCTGAAGAAGGTGAATACATATCATCTGTTCCAACTAACAAACAGACACATTTCTATTTCAACCGATGACACAGCTGTTGAAAATTATCAAATAGATATATATATCTGTTGCAACAATTGACTAACCTATTGCATCATATGCAGTAAATATTACAATATATGTGTCATCTATTTTAGGAAATCAAACAAATCTTCATACCATTTTTATTTATACCAATAGATGATCTATCTACTGCAACAGATGGGTCATTTGCTAGGACAAATTAAATCAAAACTTTCTATTATTTTAGTTTTTCCATATAGATGATTTATATGTTGCAATAAATGGGTCATCCATTGGAAATTATCATACAGGTCTTCCTCATGTTTTCATTTGTCCCAACAGATGATTCATTTACTACAACAAATAGATAAATTGTTTGGTCCAATTTAAAATAGGATGTAGACCTATTTGATTTGCTAAAATAGAAGAGTTATCCTTTTCTAATTTTTTTGTATCTCTATGATTAACATTGACTTTTCTGGCTTTCCAGGTGGATGTCACAATAGAAGATAATGTTTAACAACATTGACAATATGCTACTCTTTTATTGAAATATGGTGAAGCAAAAGTACATAAACTGTACGCAAGCAACATTAAAAATCCATGATGACCAGCAGAATCCATAGCACCGGATGAAGAATAGCTTGTCCATTTTGAGTAGAGTTTTATAGCTTGAGTCTATTAAATTAACAACCTCACCTATCCTTAGGAATTATTGGCATCAAAACTTAAATTATTGATTTATTTATTGAGATCTGTATCCATAGTAATTTTTTTATAGTTAATTTATTTGTAAATTTATTTCATGTAATTTCTAAAGGCTATGATTTATTTTATTTTATCCTTATATTTGAACTTATTAATTAAAATAAAAACTAGATTAAAATATTGCAACAAATAAGATATATGTTGCAATAGACGACATATCTGTCAAAAAATATAAAACTAATTTTGATGTATGTTGCAACATGTAGGTCATCTGTTGAAAATTACCAAATAGGTATTCCCACTGTTGCAAAATATATACTTTGATATAAACATCTGGTTAATGCAACAGATGACAAACCTATTG
>NW_025831072.1:0-1390 GCF_002878395.1 Capsicum annuum | reverse complement strand
GGTCATATAATATTGTATCCTGCATGGGAGGATAATAAAATAATTGGAACATCTCACATAGGGGGATTCCCTGTGGTGTACTCACATGGGGGATATACCGGCTCCAAAATCATAGCGGCTACTTGGATTGGAGGATTGGCCGCCAAGCACCAGAGGTGGATTCGACATAGCCGTGGAATTACAGTTGTAGGGTATTCCACCTAGCTCAATTGCATTACATTGGTATTGAAAACTATAACATTATGCCCATGTGTTTTCAAATAATTTAATATGAAACTGTTTTATAATGGCTCTCACCGATATTGTGTAAAAATATTATATTTCTATTTTGATTTCTCTGCGTACCAGTACTTTTGTATTAACCCCCTCTCCTCCCAGGTTCGGAGGCACAGTCTAGGGATCCAGACAACCAGTAGATTCCTTCCGACAGATCGCAGAATCAAGTGGTGAGCCTTCTATATTTTGGAAGGCCTGATGTCTGCAGTTTAATTTATCATTTATTAGTTTTGGGTCTACTGGGGGTCTTGTCCTAGTTTTCAGATAGACATTTATTTTAGTCATGTAGTAGAGATTTCGCAGACGTTATAGAGATGTTGATTGAGATTGTGGGACGTTATCCCCCATTATTGTTTTCATATGATTCTTGACCATATTTTCGTTATATAGTGTAGCTTCCGCATCTCTTTTTCATATAAGTCATGTGCATGATTACCAGATAGATAAGGGGTATTTCAGGCCTTGATGGTTCAGAATACTCATCACGACCAGGGCCCCGGTTCAGGTCGTGACAATCTTGGTATCAGAGCACGGTTCATGGTCCCAGGGTGTCTGAAAAAACGCGTCGGGTAAAGTCCTATTTATGTGTGTGTAGCGCGCCACACTTATAAGCAAGATCCTACTAGGCATTTGAGAATGTCTCTCTTTCTTCATATTCTAGTCCATGCAATAGAGTCGGAATGTTCCCCTTTCATGCTTTAATTCATGCTATGGTATTGCCCATATGAAAGTAAAGTCATCCCAAATTATTTCCTTACTCTGATGTTCTCAGACATGTCCCATTATTAGGGTGATTCAAGTGCAAAAAGTTTAGAATATACATGATATAGTCCTTTCCGATTGAGTCCTATAAGATTTTAAAAATTGTGCAAAAACTCGATAGAAGTCTGTTAGTGCATCAATATGTGTTGATTCTGATGTAAATATTGATCCTGATGGAATTGTGCATTCCAGTTTAAGGTATTAAGTGTATCTAGCTACTCTCAAAATCTTATTACAGATATGAACAATGTATAGCAGAATGTTGGAACTGTATTTTCACCCGAATAGTATCTTAAGTTAAAGTGTTGTTTTCATGACCTATTGGTAGTGATATTGGACCAAGAAGTTGGTG
>NW_025831071.1:0-2011 GCF_002878395.1 Capsicum annuum | reverse complement strand
GTGGCTTAACCTGTTATATGAGGGTTCCCACCGTTCTCACTAGAGTTACTTGTTATATGAGAGTTACTCAAAGATTGTCCTTACCAGTGGCGTGGTATTGACACCCTTCCAATTGGGGTTACATATTAGACCCCAACTTAACCATAATGGCGTATTAGGGGAATGTCAGTTTAGATGACTACTTCCCACAGTTTCGATTACAGAATCAGGACCGATACAGTCATTCAGTCTCTGTAATAGAACTCAGATAGTTCTACAGAATTCAAGGTTGTTAGATACAATTAACTCAGAATAGTGCGGAACTTAGCTAGTTCCATTAGAAACTAGACTATCAGATACAACCTCTCAGTATCAGTTATTTTAGTTATACAGTTATCAGTATCTCATGTTATCGGTACTCAGACTTAGTAATCATGTTATCACGACCCTAGTTACAGTTATTATGTATTCGTGCATGCATTCTCACGTTCATATTATTCAGTCAGTTAGTATAGATCATACATATAAACCCTTTGCATTCAGCCTACCTCACATGCATACCAGTACATTCAAAGTACTGACGTATTTGCGCTATGGTGTCTTATACCATAGGTTCAGAAGCACGAGGTCCAGAGCATTAGTAGCATTCCAGTCTCCGCAGTCAGAGTTAGCAGTGAGTCCTCATCTTTCGAGGACACAATCATTTCTTTATTATCTCATTAATTAGTTTATTAGTTGGAGTTAGTTGGGGACATGTCCCATCATCTCTTATTCAAACAGTTATGTTTAGAGGCTTTTCAGACTAGAGTATGTTTAGACAGTTTTATTTTGGGCATTTATACCCCATCCCAGATGTTATATTTTATCGGATATTATGTTACAGTTTGAACGTTATGGCCTTTCAGTTCATTTTTCCGCATTATATAGTATATCATGCAGTATACAGGCACAAATATTAGTCATGGGTTAGCTTATGGTCTTTTGGGTCATGAGCACCGTGTAGCGTTCCGAGTACCAAATTAGGGGCATTACACTATACTAGGCGAAAGATCATGACACATGAATCTAAATATAAACCATGGAATTAGAGATTACACACGTAGTGACGACGATTCAATTTCTAGCTCAAAAATGCGGGGCGTTACATTTCTCCCCCTTGGGATCATTCATCCCCGAATGATAAGTAGGGACTTTTGAAAATCTAAAAGTATAGAATAAAGAATGTAATCTCGCATTGAATAATTTTCCTCAAAAAAACATATAAAAGAATCAAACGAGTTTCATGATAACCCTGAGTGAAATATATAGGCACGAAACATGGGATAATGAGACTTTACATAGGGATGATTTTGCACATGGGTTCTATGAGTTCTAATCATTACAACATAAGGCAGGGGTTTATTTGATAATCATAGACCTGATTTATATTGGTACTAATCATGAACTAATATTTCGTGGAAGATTAAGATAGAAGAATTCACCACCTCTTATGATACCACAAATAGACTTAGCTTAAAGGCACATCTCAGCTATGCCCCAACATTAAATAACATATTTCATCCTTTCCATCTTACAATTCTCCTGTCACACATCTAACCATAAGAGTTTGAGTCTCTCTACTTAGTACTGCTATGTTGAAGCCTAACTTGGAGTTAAATATGCTAACTTGAGCTTTGGGGACCTGTACTTTACATCCCTTTAAGAAAACTTATTGTCATGCCTCAAATCCTATTAGGGCCGACTAGCACCCGTAACCGAGGAGGCCTAGGAGAACTAGCTCATAACCTTATACTTTCCATGCATACCTCTATGACAACCCGAAATTCGGGCAGCATCATGTTGCATATAAAAGGAAATAATCACCTGTATAAGCTCGAGCATACACATATATACATATACAATACTTGGCCGTTGGAGCCATCACGTCTATTAACAAAACACCACCTTGACTGTACATTAGGTCTACAAAGCCTCTAGATAATACCTAGAGTTTAACTAAGGTCGGGACACACCTCGCCATATAACTAACTTC